>NW_026108362.1:0-11043 GCF_022539315.1 Serinus canaria | reverse complement strand
TCACTTTTACAGGACTCCTCTGCCTCCTCCGGGCACACAAACCTCCGCCGACCTGAATTTCCCCGCACAGCCCCCTCTGTCCCAGCCACAGGAACCGGGCCGAGCCAGCGCTGCTCCGGCAGCGGCTCCGGCCAAGGCAGCGGCGGGAAGGAGACCGCGGGCAGCCGCTCCCGCAGCGCCCTCAGCCCAGGGGCAACACGGGCCGGACACGGCACAACCAACCCGCCTGAGCCCCCTGCCGCCCCCGAGGCCCGCAGCGAGCCCCGAGTCCCCGCACAACCCAGCGCAGCTCCCACCTGCGCTCCGGCCGCCTCCGAGCTCCGCCGCCGCCTCCCCGGGCTCCGGCCGCTGCTGCCGCCGCTCACAGGCCCGCACAGACGCTCCGCCAATGGCGCCGCTGTGCAACCACGGCCGCCCTCAGGCCGGCACCGGGGCCTTGCTCCGCCCCGCTCTCACCAATCAGCGCGCCAGAACCGCGACTGACGGCATGACCGGCCAATCGCAGCCAGGGGCGGGCTCTGCACACGGCACAGCCCCGCCCCGCGCTCTCAGGGGCCCTCGGGCTGCGTGAGGGCCAAGCCGGAGCTGAGGAACAGCCCTGGAACGGGCCCGGGCCCGAGGGGGCTGGAGCTGAAAACACAAACAAACTTCTCCGCAGCTCCCGACACGGCTTTCCCGGCGCTGCCGCTACGGTGGACCCGGCTCAGCGGAGAGCCCTGGAGCCTCACTCCTCCTACCCCTAATTAGGAGCATCAGTGCATCGCTTTGATTTCCCCCAAAAAGGTAAAACCAACCAGAACTGCTTCGACTGAGTGGAGGAGTGGAGAGATTTCTGGCAGAAAACGACAAAAGTGGTTCTTCCCCATGTTCGGAGCAAGTAAACAGAACTGATGTGGGGCCGCCAGCAGCGCCTCTCTGCCGTCCCAGCTGAAGCCCTCGCTGACTGCTCCAGGCTCAAGGGCAGACCGGGAGCTCTGGGAAGGGGCCCCGGCTCCGGGCGCAGCCCCCGGGGCAGCCCCACGGCCCCCACGGCAGCTCCAAGGCTCCTCCAGCCGGGATGGAACGTGGCAGGGGAGCAGGGGAAGGGACGGGGCTGCCGGCGCCAGGGGAACACGAGAGACACCGAGGGCGCTTCACAAGCATTTAATGCAAAAGATAAAATCATAAGAGAGGCAAAAGCAACAGCAACAGCGTCACCATAGCACAGGGCCACACGAGGACATGTCCCATTGGAGTGCGGTGATGCTGTCCCAATGCCAGGCACCCACCAAAGCCGCTCTCTCACTGCTCTCCACAGCCGGACAGGAGGAGACAAAATTTAACCAGGGGTACATGAGTAGAGATAAGGACCAGGAGAAATAACTCATCAAACATCGTCATTGTTTGTCCTTCTTTTCCTGCTCCTGCTCCTCCTTTTCCTCTGTCCCTCCTCCTCCTCCTTCCTAATCCCACCTCCTCTCCAGTTCCTGCCATCTGTGTATTTAGAGTGGAGAGCCTTGCTTGTTTTTAGAACTAGAACAAAGATCCCCGATGGAACAAGGCTTGCTGCTTTTAGTTAGAAGTATCAGTGACTAAAGGTCACGTTTCCTTTGGTTTGGTCCTTTCCTTGTTCCTCCTCAGTGTTCAGGCTGGGCTATGGGGTGTCCTTGTGTGCTGCATTTTCCGAGTTCCTCTGGCATCCTTTGGGCAATAGGCTGTGCCCTGGGAGGGTTCTTTGTGCTCCTCTGTGACACAGGAGAACCTTCCAGGCGGTTTCTGCGTGAGCTGCTGCTGTGGTGTCACAGGAGCAGTGCCACGTCCCCGTGGTGTTCCCGTTGCTGTGGGACACGGAGGCCTCAGTGCCCAGAGTGGCTCTGGGCTCGCTGCTGGAGGATCCTCCTGCCCGAGGCATTCTCAGCAGCCAGCCCAGCCCTGACGGGTGTCCTTCTGTGCTCGCAGGGCTACAGGCTGCAGACGTGTGCAGCGCAGCCAAAATGATCCAGCACGTGGCTGTTGCAGTTTGCACTCTGTACTCTGTGGCTTATTCGGGGTATTTTTTAACCCACTTGGCACGTAAGTCAAGGCTTTCCCTCGGTGCAGTATCCGGCTTTGGGCTTGCTGTGTGCTTTGTGTTCTTCTTCTGGAGCTCAGTTGACTTTGGAACCAAATTGCAATTGCCATGAAGACTCCATTGCTTTGGGAGAGTTCCTGCCAGCAGCTGCAGCTGAAAAAGGGGGTGTCTGCAGCCAGGGGGGCGTGCACAGCATTTGCAATGAGCCCTGGGGGGTTCTGTTCCCTCAGGCAGGGAGTCTGTGCCAGCAGAGCCTGGAACTCCCTCTGTTTGCTGCTCCAGCCAAGAACTGACCCAGCCCAGTATTTTGTGCTGTTCTCTTGCTTGCTGTGGGAAGGGACTGGGGCTCCTGCAGGGATGCTGTGAGAGCAAAATGCTCTCGTGGGGTTGCCTTGCTCTGTGGCATTTCCCACCACTGGCAGTTTTTCTCCTAACAGCATCTGGTTCATGTTCCCTCTCCCATTTCACAGACTCGCTCCGTGTTTGCTGTGGCCTCCTGCCACAGACTCCTGCAGTTAGAGGGCTGCCATGTCCCTTCAGGTGGCCATAAAGAAAATGAGTCTCAAAGGGCAGAACAGGGGTCGAGCTGTGAATGAGATCCTGCTCCTGAAGGACAAGAAGAACCCCAACATTATCAACTCTTTGGACAGGTGAGTGCTTCAGCTCTTACCCCGTGCCCAGGCCCTGCATTAGCCTTTCTGGCATCCCTAGTCTGTAGCCTGTTTTGAAAATGCCTGACCCAGCCACATCTTCCCCAAACAACAGCCAGGCAGTTCACTTCCTGCATGTGCTTTTGTTGCTTTGCTTTGGTTTTTCCTCCAAGTTGACCCCGTTTTCTGTGTCTTTCAACAAGTGCTGATGAACCACAGCAAAAATTATTTCCCTTGGCTTCTTCTTCCCAAGCCTTTTCCATTGTTACAGATGCCAGGCAGACCAGGTTCTTGTTTCCAGAAATGCCTCATTTACCCATTTTTCACTGGACCTGCCTGTTTGTGAAGGGACTTTCTGAAAGGTTTTCTGACTGCTTTTGTCCCAAGGGCTGCATGGCCTCCTCCCCTGCATAACCCTGGGAGTTGTGTTGCCTTGTTCTGGAGGGAATGGTGGAACTGAGGAGTTCAGAAGCTGAACCAGCTGGGGACAAGTGTTGTGGTTCCACATTGATCTGGGCTGTTGCTAAACTGCATTTTTCACCTGCTTGCCATCTAAGGCCTCTCCTTTCTCACAGGTGTCTCCTTCTCCTTTAGACTGTGCAGATTCCAAGGGCTGGGCAGCCTGGCAGGAATGTCTCTCCATCTGATTCTGTCCTCACTGACAAGTGACCTGGAAACAAAACTCCATCCAGGCTTTTCCATGGGGGAATTGAGCACTGCCCATTCATCTCCATGCCATTGTTTTCCTCTTCCAGCTTCCTTGTTGATGGAGATCTCTGGCTGGTGATGGAATACATGGATGGAGGAACTTTGCAGGACGTTGTCAGACAGACACGCATGGCTGAAGGAGAGATGGCAGCTGTCAGTCGGGAGGTGAGGGATCCTGCTTGTCCCTCCCATGGCTGGGACACGATGGTCCTTCCAAACAGGCATGAGAACAGGAGTGGCTCCATGCTCAGGGCTTTGTTTCTGTGCTGTTTTCATGGGCTGGAGAAGAAAGAGCCTCTGCAGTGAACGGCCTGCCAGCATCACTGCACTTCTGCTCTGTTCTTGTTCTCTCTCCTGCTGTTGTGGTACTCTCTGTCTGGTTTGGATTTGATTTGCTGTTCTCAGCTTTGCCTTGCACCGTTTGCCTGGAGCTTGTGTGCACTGCACTCCTGGCCTGTCCCAGCAAAGCTGCTGCTGGCAGAATTCTGAACTGTCCTTTCTGGTGTGATATATTCCAGCCATTGGTTTTTGCCCTGGTGTTTCTTGTTCTCTCTCAGTGTCTGCAGGGCCTGGATTTCCTCCATTCCAAGCGGGTGATGCACAGGGATCTGAAGAGCTCCAACATCCTCCTGGGAATGGACGGCTCTGTCAGGCTGGGTGGGTGTTCCTGGCCAGGCACGGCGCTCCCGGGCTGCGGGTGTGGGGCTGCTTCCCAGTGAGGCCAGAGCCCCACAAGGGCTGCTGGGGGCACTGCCCGGGCCCTGCTGCCAGCTGAGAGTGGCTGCCCCTGCAGAGAGCTCAGGAGAGGAGCAGGGTGCCAGCAGTGCCTTTGCTCTGGCTACGGCCCTTCCAGAGGGGCAGCAGTGGGAATCTAAAACTCCAAGGGAATCAGCAAAAGCCACTGCATGAAAGCTGAGGGTTTCTGTAAGAGTCCAGTTCCATCTTTCCTTGGCTACAGCCCTGAGGACTTTTCCAGCTCACTTCACTACTCCATTCTCAGACTGAGCGTGGGGAATCTTTGTGCTTGGTTTCCTCATTCCAGCTGCCTTTGACAAGGTTTGTTTCTGTCCTCAGCTGATTTTGGCCTCTGCGCTCAGCTCAGCCCTGAGCGGGACCGGCGCAGCTCCATGGTGGGCACTGCTCACTGGATGGCCCCAGAAGTTGTGACCAGATCTCCTTATGGCCCCAAGGTGGACATCTGGGCCTTTGGCATTGTAACCATCGAGATGGTGGAAGGAGAACCTCCTTACTTCAGGGAAACGGGGGCCATGGTAAGAGGCAAATTCTCCCGTGGATGCAGAGGCCTGTGGGCACAGGGGGACCCTGCCCTGGGAGCAGCAGCTGGAGGTTTCTGGGAATTCCCAGAGGACTCCAGCCTGAACACAGATGAATATTCTGCAGTCTCCAGCAACAATTTTCTTTGAGCTTTTTGTTGTTGCAGCTCTTCTGGCTGCGAGGATGACCTGAAAGTGTGAAGCAAGTGCATCACCTCTAATGTTATCTTGCAAGAAATCCCAAATCAACCCCATATCCCACCCCCTAACCCAACAAGTTTTCTGCAGGAGCTTCTAAAGAATTTTGCAAGATAATTTCCCCCCTGATTCTTCTTACTGGAAAACTTGTCTAAATCTGAAGATGATGGTTTACATCCCCATAGTCTAACATATTGCTTTCCTAGTCCAAGCTACTTTCTCTGTGTCACCAAGCCTGAGCTTTCAGCATCACAAACCTCCTGTTTATGGCCTGGCAGTTTCTGGGATGGGGCATCAGGAATGCATTTACTTGAGTGTCAGTGGCACTGCAGAGATGCACTTGATGTAAGAATCCTCTGAAATAACACAGTCAGACCACACTGACTCTGAAAAATGGCCTGTAAAGCTGGTGTCCACATTTGGAGAAGCAAAATGTGCTATTTCTGATGGAGGTTCCTACTGACAGAGTCAGCCAATGAAACTGGCTCTCAAGGCGAGAGCATTTGGATGTTGCAGTGGCTGTGGCAGCCCCAGGGTTTGGGTTTTTTGGCTGGCACAGAAAAATGAGCTGTGAGCAGCATCTCTGTCAGGGAGGAAAGTGCCCCTGGAGCTGGGGCTGAGGACCCGGGGTGGATGTGAGCAGTGTGGGTGTGAAGGAAGCTGGCAGAGCGCTGAGTTTGCTTTCCCTGCAGGCTCGCGCTCTGATCCGGCAGAACGGGACCCCGCAGCTGCAGGAGCCCCGGCGCCTGTCGGCTCTGCTGCGGGACTTCCTCGAGTGCAGCCTGGAGCCGGACGAGGAGCGGCGCTGGGCTGCCCAGGAGCTGCTGCAGGTGAATGCCAAGGGCTGCAGGGCAAGCAGCAGCGCCAGGGAGGGTTTTTCTTGTGGGGCCCCATCCGACAGTCTCCAGCCTCGCTGCTTTCCACACGCAGAGCGAGCAGAATCCTCGCCTGCTTTGGCTTGGCAGGCTCCTTTCGAGGCCAGCTGGGCCTGGTGCCCCACAACCAGCAGGGACATCTTCAACAGGTCAGGGGGCTCTGAGCCCTGCCTGACCTGAGCTTGGAGGTTTCCAGGGAGGAGGCACCTCCCACACCTCTGGGCACCTTCTGTCAGTGTTTCCCCACTCTCCTGGGTAAAAAATTCTTCCTTAGATCTAATCTGAGCCTGCTTCCCTCTCTTGAGTTTCAAACCATTTCCCTTTGTCCTGTTGCAACAGGGCCTGTGAGGAACTTGGCTCTGGAAAGTAACAGTTCATTTTTCTTTTTTATCGTTTGGGCAGCACCCGTTTCTGTCATCAGCCAAGCCTCTCTCCAGCCTGACCCCTCTGATCACTGCAGCGAAGCAACTGAGGGAGCAGCGGAGGAGATGAAGCACTTGAGGACAGCTTTTAGTTACTGTAGTTAGGAGAACTAGTTAGTTATGGTAGTTAGCACTGATAGTTGGTTATGGTAGTTAGCATTGCTAGTTAGTTATGGTAGTTAGCACATTCTGTTTGTTAGGGTAGTTAGCATTGCTAGTTAGTTATGGTAGTTAGCACAGCCTGTTTATTATGGTTCTTATGACAGCATGTTTGTTATGGCAGTTTTTTGAATAAAAATTCTCTTAAACCTCAACTCCCTTGATGTGTTCCTTCCTTCTCCCGCTGCCCGGAGCCATGTGAGGGGAGAGCGGGCCCAGCCTGGCCCAGAGCTGAGCCCCAGCAGAGCCCTGGCAGAGCCCAGAGCAGCCTCGGCACCTGCAGAGTCAGCCTGGAAGGAGGCGCTTGGAGCCTTCTGGGCTGCACCCGGCTCTGGGTTACAAACTGTGTGTGCTGGAAAATGCCACCGGCTCTGCAGGAGGGCAGAAGGGGCCCGGGGAAGGCCCAAGTGCTCCATGCAAGGGAAAAACCTTCCCTGGCTTTTGTGTAAATAACTAGGCAGTGTTGGCTTCTGCTATTATGTATTGACTTTTCAAATTATTCTTAATCACAGTGAGTTTGATATAGTACAGTTTGTAATCACTTTTCACTGCTTTTGCTATAGTGGAATTTGTTCAGCTTCTTGTGGCCAATGCCCTGGCCCCTATGTAGCTCAAACCCTCAGAACATCATTTATGGATGATATTTTAGTTTGTGGACAGTGTGAAAAACAGACATTACAGTTTTGGCTTTTGCACAAACATTAAAGTGGATGCCATGTGTTATGCATTATAATGTTAACTTTTGCAGAAGTAGCTGTAGTTGTGAAATAATAACTAATGCTTTTATGTTTGTAACTAACTGACATAATGAGATATTGAGAATGACTCAGAGATATTTGTGAAATAGACTAAGTTTAAAGGACTTGTGGAAATAGCTAAAACTGTCTGCATGGTCAGATAACATTGAAGGAAGGGATGTGATGAGGGCCCCTGCCACTGACCCTTCCACTGTCAGTAACTGTCCCCTGCTGAAACCACAGAACAGGGGGCCCTTGTGAGGAAGTGACACACAACCCTCAAAACAGCAACCCACGATTCCTGCACGTACTCTAAAAAGGCAGGTTGGGGGTCATACCAACCTAAGGAATTCCTGGAATATGTAAACGAGTTCAAAAATCTGTTGAGAATATGTATAATCATTTACTATGCCTTATTAAACTTTTAAAAATTCTAAAGAGTGAGGCTCATTTCTCACAAAACACAGGTGCTCACCCCTTGTGCTCCCCCAAGCCAGGATTCTCAATCCTAAACTTGGTCTGTGTGGAAGAGAAGAAGGCATGTGAAGAAAAGGAAGATGCATGGTGTGGAGGCCCAGGGGCTTAACATCAGAGTCTCAGTTCTAAAGCTGTTGAGGAGTGGTCCCAAAGAAGAAGAATAGATTTCTAGGTTATGGTGAGAAGCCTGCTTCTCCCATACATCTTTGCATGCACATACAGATTTATGTAAAGTTATGTTACCCCCTCGGCCCGTTGGCCTAATTACCCAAGTTCAACCCCTGTTACCCATCTCTGGTTAGTCCCTAAAATGTTCTCCTCTCTCTGTCCCTCCACTGGCCCTGGTTTACTGCATTCCTCTGCCCCTGTTTCCCCATTACCTGACCCGACCCTTAACCCCTCCTTTGCCCCATTTTCCCCCATATTGCTTTCTCTTGAGCTAAAAGTGGCTACTGGGGATATTTCTCCTCAGAGACACCTTCGGCTCGCAAGCAGTTACTATTAAGCACTTGAAATAGGCCCATGCAAAGCGGAACTCAGTCTACCTCTAGTAGAAAAGTCCAGGCGATAGTGAAGAGAAAGAGAGCGTGTTCTGCCGGAGAGTTAAATCCAGAGTTTATTCCAAGGTATTACAGTTCCGAATCTCAGTACTGCTCTGAACAGACTGCGACCACATGGCTCCAATGCCTTTTAAGCTCTCAGGAAGGTGGGGGGGGGGGGGGGGGAGGACAGGTGAGCCACCAACCAGGTGGGAGGGGGAGGGTCTCAGGGAACAATGACATCTGGACAGGCCAATGACCGCAGGCCTGAAGGGCATCTTTTGAACTTCTGCCAATCTCATTATGCCCTTCCTGAAATGTGGATCTTGATACAGTAATCCGGAACTGGGCAGGGGACAGGCAAGGAGGAAGTAGTCACAGCTGAGGGGAAGAACCTAGCTTTACACCACAACACCCCCATATCCATTGGACTCTGACCCTCAGCTCCACCCTCACTACCCCATATCCAAACCCCCTGTGCCCTCAGCTTGTACCCTGTCTTTGTCCCTGGACCCTGTTCCTGTACCAATAAACCCAGTTTGCTGGAGATCACACACAGACCCACCCTGCCTGCTGTGTCAGCTTTATAAAGCAGCCGTGAGCTTCGGGCTCCTGAGTGCCGGACGCTCCAAGGGCCTCGGCAGCGCCAGGACGCTCCAGACTGGGACAGCCAGGCAGGTGAGGAGGAAGTCACTGCCCCTTTTCCCTCCCTCCTGCTCCATCTCCCAGCCCAGCATCGCTGCAGGACAGCCTCACTACCATCACCATCCTGCCAGGGATGGACTGGGGGGATCTCCTTCCCCTTCCCTCTGGCATGGAAGCAAATCCCATCTTCTCCTTTTCTGCCCTTCTTCCTCTCCTCATTCTGTCTTTCAGCCATGCACGTTCCTTTCCCATCTCCTTCCTTCCTTGTTCCTTCTTGTTCCTTCCTCTTCTTCTGCCTTTTCCTTTTCCCTTCTCCCTGTCTCTTCCTCTCCTTGTCCTTCCTCCCCTAGGCACTGAGCTGCAGACAGAGACCAGCGAGAAAAAATCCCTGCCACAGAACCTCGTGGAAGAGGCCATTTGGAACGGTTCTGTTGCCCGTATCCAAAGAGAGTAAAACACAAAACAACAAAGTTGTTTTATGCGGTGCTTTATTGAGGGCCCTGGGGGTCTCCGCGGACTAATGTCCCAAAATCAGAGTCCGGGGCTCCAGACAGAATTACAAGATTTATATACCTTTTTGTTTATACGATTACTTCATCTTTTGATCTCTTTGCTTTATTTGTTCTACGTGACATCTCTAAGCTGGTCTTTGACTAACGGTTACATTGTATCTCTAACAGAACATTCCTTACGGACATACATCATGTAGATGACAATTTCTTCTTCTACTGCACATTCTTTAGATAATCATGCTCTACTGATTTCTTGCAACAGTGGTCTTTTGTTTTCATATATTGTGCTAAGAGCTTACTTAGGTTACAATTTTTAGCATAACTACTTCTAATACATAATTTTACTATTCTTATTTGAATATTAGAATAACTCACTGCAACAGTTCCACAGCACAGGAATCCAACGGGGAGGAGAAGCCCCAGAGATCCCACACGAGGAGGGGCTGCACACCCAGCCCCGAGGGCTGTGAGGCGGTAAAACCCTCCCTGTGCTGGGAAGGATGCGGGGAACGTGAGAAGAGCTTCAGGCAGATCCCCCTGCAAATCCATGGGGTTGCAGAGATTCCCCCTGCAGATCCACGGGGATGCAGAGATCCACCTGCAGATCCATGGGACTGCAGAGATCTCTCTGCAGTCCCTGGAGGAGCCGCGCTGGAGCACGGGGATGCCTAAGAGGAGGCTGTGGCCCCGTGGCCAGGGGCTGGAGCAGCCTGTCCTGGCAGGACTGACCCCGGGGCACAGTGACTCACGCTGCAGCAGCTGGAGGGGGGCTCTGCCCCATGGGATGGACTCAGGCTGGACAAATTCCTGGAGAAGTCTCCGGTGGGAGAGAGCCCGGGGTGCAGCCGGGGAACGACTCCTGTCCCCGAACAGAGGGAGAAGCCCCGGAGGATGAACTGAGCATGGCCCCATTCCCTGTCTCCGGCACTGCCGGGGGAGGAGGTGCAGCTGGAAGGAGGGAGGCGGGGGGGAAAGCCGGATTTAAGGATCTTCATTGAATTCTCATTATCCTGCTCTGAGTTTTTGGAGTTTTCTGCCAGAAATCTCTCCTCTCCCCCACTTACCCGCAGAAGTTTGGGGCAGTTTTCACTTTTTGGGGGAAACTAAAGCGATGCACTGATGCTCCTAATTAGGGGTGGGAAAAGTGAGGGCTTCCCGCTGAGCCGGGTCCACCGTAGCGGCAGTGCCGGGACAGCTGTGGCGGGAGCTGCGGAGAAGTTTGTTTGTGTTTTTAGCTCCAGCCCCCTCGGGCCCGGGCCCGTCCCAGGGCTGTTCCTCAGCTCCGGCTTGGCCCTCACGCAGCCCGGGGGCCCCTGAGAGCGCGGGGCGGGGCTGTGCCGTGTGCAGAGCCCGCCCCTGGCTGCGATTGGCCGGTCATGCCGTCAGTCGCGGTTCTGGCGCGCTGATTGGTGAGAGCGGGGCGGAGCAAGGCCCCGGTGCCGGCCTGAGGGCGGCCGTGGTTGCACAGCGGCGCCATTGGCGGAGCGTCTGTGCGGGCCTGTGAGCGGCGGCAGCAGCGGCCGGAGCCCGGGGAGGCGGCGGCGGAGCTCGGAGGCGGCCGGAGCGCAGGTGGGAGTCGCGCTGGGTTGTGCGGGGACTCGGGGCTCGCTGCGGGCCTCGGGGGCGGCAGAGGGCTCAGGCGGGTTGGTTGTGCCGTGTCCGGCCCGTGTTGCCCCTGGGCTGAGGGCGCTGCGGGAGCGGCTGCCCGCGGTCTCCTTCCCGCCGCTGCCTCGGCCGGAGCCGCTGCCGGAGCAGCGCTGGCTCGGCCCGGTTCCTGTGGCTGGGACAGAGGGGGCT
>NW_026108361.1:0-11064 GCF_022539315.1 Serinus canaria | reverse complement strand
AACAATGTGGAGGCAAGAGATGAATTGCTAAGAAAAATGACCATGACCACTGCCAACCCGGACACCAAGAAGGTGCTCAGGGCCCTTCCCCAGGACCCCAAGCCCTCCCATCACCCAGATGGTCACTGCCTGCACCAGGGCCACCTCCATCGAGCACACGATAGCAGCAGCGGTGAGCAAGGGTGTTGGGGAAGCGATGATTACACTACATAACACCCAGTGTTTTAATTGTAAACAATATGGTCATGTGTATGCCAACTGCCCCTATCCCCTATCGGACAGTCGTATTTCCTCCTTCGTGCCCTCACCATCGGCGCGTCCACCCTCCAACACCTCGCCGCACGCCCCAAGGCTCCATCACCCTCCTCGGCGGCCGGGAAACGAGTGGCAGAGCGTGCCGCGGCCCCACACAATGACACCAAATGGCAGGCTGTCTCTCCCCACCATCCAGGAGAGCCCGTTCCCGGCTGAACCATCTCAGAGGAGCGGAGCCACGAGGACGGACTTAAATACTTCTGAAAGACAGGGACATTAGATCAACGCCTTTGCCGGGTCTTCTATAGCTCTGTACATCTTATGCAGGATGATGAGGAGATTGTCAGGGTCCCGGCAGGCTACTTGCCTCCACCATAACATAATCAGGCTGCCGAAGTACTCCTTCTTGGAGACAACAAGCACACCCGCTTCAAACTTCTCGTTATTCCCAAGGTCGTGATGGTGTGGCCATACAATGAGGTCACTGTGACAGTTGCGTGCACCTCTCCACCTTTTACACTTTGCAAGCACGCTCCTTTTGCTAAAATGTATGTACTCCCTGGACATGACAATGATAACACTAACCATGAAGTTTTTTATTCTTGAGCACTTACTAGGGAAAGGCCCAACATTAACACCCTAATCTCATGGAAGGACGGAAATTTTGAGCTGCTCATGATGGCAGACACGGGAGCTGATGTCACCATCATCCCCAAGGCGAAGTGGCCTCGCGACGGGGAGTTGGTGCCCTCTTGCGGCACTGTCTCCAGGATCGGCGGAGCGATCAGCTCTCTGTGGAGCAAGCACCTTGTCACCATTGAGGGACCGGAGGGGCAGCTTGCAACGGTAAGGCCGTTCATTACCACCTCTGACATAGCCTTACTGGGCCAGGACATCCTGTCCCAATGGGGGGGCCCGTCTTGATATCCCTGATGTCACCTGGGATTTTTAGTCTGAGCTACTGCTGAGCGCACCACCCCACCTCTCGTCTGGAAATCACATAAGCCGGTGTGGGTGGAGCAGTGGCCCCCTCCAGAAGAAAAATTGAAAGCACTCAATGACTTAGTTGAAGAGCAGTTACGCCTGGGACACATTGTCCCCTCCCAAAGTCATTGGAACACCCCAGTCTTTGTAGTTAAAAAGCCAGGCAAGGACAAATGGCACCTGCTTCAAGACCTCAGAAAAGTTAACGAGGTCATTCAGGACATGGGCCCTCTTCAGCCTGGCCTCCCTTCCCCCTCCATGCTCCCGAGAGACTGGCCGCTCGCAGTCCTTGACATCAAAGACTGTTTTTTAACATCCTGCTGCACCCTGGAGACACTCCTAGATTCACTTTTTTGGTGCCCTCCACCAACCGACAAGAGCCCTATAAGCGGTACCATTGAGTCACTTTGCCCCAGGGAATGAAAAACAGCCCTGTGCTCTTCCAGACTTTTGTTGCTCAGGTCCTTTCCCCAGTATGCAGACTTTTCCTGAGGCCGTCATCCTACGTTTTCCTGAGGATGTCATCCATGGATGACAACCTTGTATGCATGCCAACTGAAGCCTACCTAAAGGTGGCACTGGACAAGATGGTGGCTGCCGTGGAGCAGGCAGGACTCCAAATCACTACGGACAAAATTCAACTCTCCAGCTTGTGGAAATATCTCAGTTTTTAGATCACTGAAAGGACCGTTGTGCCCCAGACCCTCGCCATCCAGGACAATCCCCTCTCTCTACATGATCTGGAACAACTCTGCGGGATCATCACCTGGATCTGGCCCTTCCTGGGTCTCACAACAGAGGAGTTGGCCCCGCTATTTGCCTTGCTACGCGGTAACCGAGACCTCACCTCTCCTCGCACCCTGACCCCGGAAGCTCGGGCGGCGCTGGACAAAGTTGCAGCCGCGGTGGAGTCCCGCCAAGCCCATCGCATGGACCGGTCCCTTCCGCTGGAAATCGCAGTGTTAGGTAAGGCCCCTCAGTTCCACACACTCATTTTTCAGTGGGACAAAAACTCAAGGGACCCACTCATCATCATCGAGTGGTTGTTCCTGCCACACCAGCCACATAAAACCATTACTACACCACAAGAGCTGGTGGCACAATTGATAATTAAGGCTAGGGGTCGCCTCCGAACCCTTGCGGGCTGTGAGCCGGCGTGTTTTTACTTACCATTCACCCTCGATCGTTTGGACACTCTTTTGCAGACAAATAAACACCTACAGGTCGCCCTAGACAGCTACCCCGGCCAGCTTTCCACGCACTATCCAAGACACGAATTTTTTAAGGACTCATTACAATTAGCTCCTCGACCACTCAGAAGCAATACACCGCTCAGGAATGCTCTCACGGTGTTCACTGATGGGTCTGGAAAGTGAAAGTCAGTAATCACCTGGAAAAACAACAACACTGGGAAGTGGGAGTCCAATGTCAGAACTGTTGATGGATCTCCCCAGATCGCAGAACTTGCTGCGGTCATGAGAGCATTCAGGAAATTCCAGCAACCATTAAATGTGGTCACAGATTCAGCCTGCGTCGCCGGAATAGCTGAGCAGGCAGAACATGCCCTGCTGAAGGAAGTCCAAAATGAAAAATTGTTCAACTTGCTCTCGGAACTAATTTGGCTGATATCCCACCGAGAGCAACCTTATCACATCACCCACGTCCGGTCTCACACAGACCTGCACACAGACCTGTTTGGCCCCATCACTGAGGGTAATCGGAGAGCAGACCACCTAACCATGACAGCTTGCACGAGTCCCACCTTGGGTGTCTCCCTCCACACAGTTCCCAACACTTTTCAGCAGGCTCAGTTGAGCCACAGGTTTTACCATCAAAATGCCCCCGCCTTAAGGCAGCAATTTAAAATCTCTGTAGAACAGGCCAGAGCGATCATAACGTGTCCTAACTGCCAAGCCTTTTCCCTACTATCAGTGCCAGTCGGCATCAATCCCAGAGGCTTGGGAGCTCTTGAGCTCTGGCAGACGGATGTTACTCATTACGCCCCCTTTGGGACACTCAAATATATACATGTGTCTATCAACACTTTTTCAGGCGCTGTGTTTGTGTCAGCCCATGCAGGCGAGAAGGCACGGGACGTACTCAAACATTTTTACATGGCCTTTGCCACCCTGGGAGTCCCCAAGAATATAAAAACCGACAATGGTCCAGCTTTCACTTCCAAACGATTTAAAGAATTCACCCAACAGCACAGGCATCCCTCATAACCCCACAGGTCAATTTATTGTTGAATGAGCACATAAAGAAATTAAAAGGCTGTTAGAACAGCAAAATGACCCAGTGATTACCTCCTCCCTGCCCGAGAAGTTGTGCAAGGCCTCTGCACGTGATGAACTTTATGAATTGCTCCCAGAAGGAGCCCAATCCCCCTATTCTCAGGTACTTCCACAATAACACCCATGCACAACTCAAAGAAAAACCTCCTGTGCTCGTTCAAGATCTGGAGTTGAATACGATTGAGGGACCTTATCCACTCATTACGTGGGGGAGAGACTTTGCTTGTGTCTCTACAGGGTCCGGACCAAAATGGATTCCAGGCAGATATGTGAAACCATACCTCGACTGTATGCCTGAAGACGCCACAGCCAACAAGCAAGCTAATTATATCGACCACCGAACGCACAACTCTGCCTTCTCCTGGAAAAGGAGGAAAAGGAAGGGGACGTATGCGAGCCTCGTCGCACGAGTCCTTATAACATGCCGATACATCCCTTCCATGCACTGCACCAACATATCTGAGGAAGACATACCCCTGCCCTTCCCAAGTTATTGCTACCCTTAAAACCTCCTCCAGTTCACTACCTTTCCTGTTGCCAGTGACACAGTCAGGCTGATCTCCCCAAGCCCTCCTTTCCTTGATTCTTCCCTGCCTGACCCTTGTCCCTTGTTTTTTCCCTGCATACCCCCCCCCCTTTTTTTTTCTTTCCTCTAAACATAAAGAAGGGGGAGGCTTTACAGAGCTATGGGGAAAGAAAGATGGGTCACTCTCTGGCAGTGGGTGTGTATGAGGACTGAAAAACTCACACATGCTTTCTTTCCAGAACACACTCTATACGAGGAAAACCATGACTCCCCTCATGATGATCCCGGGAAACCCCCTTGACAACACCGGTGCTGCCAGAAATGCTGCAGCAGGTGCTGCCATCATCTACATCTTTCTGACCATCCAGGTGACCAACGGCTGGATCATACCGCAGCCAAAGCAGAATGTATGGGTCACCTTGGCGAAGTCCCTCCAGCAGGAAAATCTCTGCATGACCATGGGAAGTGTGGATGATCCACTCTCCACGTGGGAATCCCCCTGTCACAAAATGAATACCCATACCTAGGTAAGAAACCCAACCCAGCAGACAGCTGGGATGAATGGACGAGGATTTTTCCCACATGCACCACGGGAGCCCCCTGAACTAGAACTACTGGGCTCTGCCAAAGCTAGTTACTGTATTACCTTGAATACAAGGCGAGACCAAATTAGCAATCTACTTCCAAACCACAAAGTAACATTCTTACAGACGTCTCACCCCATGACAAATGATACAATGTGGCAGAATGATGAAATTACACCAGCACCACACCATCCGAGTCCACGTCCTACCCCAGGGTGCTCCCACGGGGAGTGTTTCTTATCTGCGGTGACAGGGTCTGGGCAGGAATCCCCTCTAACATCAAAGGGGGCCCCCGCAGCCTTGGCCAGCAAACTACCCTCACCCCAGATTCCACCTTGATAAATAATTGGAAGAAAAATTAATTGGCCCACCAAAAAAGATCCTTTGAAGAATTCCACCCCAACTGCGACAGTCAAATTTATAATTGGGGCACCACCAAGAGGGTTGTGGTATCCATTTTCCTTCCCTGGGTTGCTGCTTCCAAGGCCCTCTGTTAGCTTTCTCACCTGGGGTGCTGGCTGAGTAAGCAGGCCAATGCCAAGTCCACCGCCCTATCCGACCTCCTGGCAGACGAGGAAACCACCAGACACGCCACACTCCAGAACAGAGCTGCCATCGACTTCCTTCTGCTCGCCCATGGTCATGGCTGCGAAGATTTTGAGGGACTTTGCTGTTTCAATCTATCTTCACACAGCACCTCAATTCAATCAAACATTAAAAGACTGCAAAATCAAGTCAGAGACATTCCAACTGAGAAAAAGACAGCCGACTGGCTTGACAGACTGTTCGGACAATGGGGGCTTCCTGAATGGCTCATTTCCATTCTGAAAAGTTTTCTATGGATCATCATCATTCTGGTGATTGTGTTTGCAGTAATTGGTTGCTTCAAGAAGGCTCTGCAGAAGAGTCTGGGGGAAACCTTTTTAGTAAACAAAAAAGGGGGAGATATGGGAGGAGACCCCAGGGACTGTGGGGTGGAGATGCCCTGGGAGAGCACTCTCCTGTAGATGTCCGTCAACTGTGGCTCCCTCCCAAAGAACTAGAAAGTTCTGTGGTTCCCCCTTCCCCATTGGTTTGCATGGTAGCACCGTCCCCTCCTCCAATCACCCCACTCCTGCTGCTCCCCTGGTCCCCTGTCCCATTGGTTCTTTGTACCCTAGCCCCTCCTGCCTGCTACTATGTTATAAACCCTGTTCCCGCCCTGTTCTGGGCCTTTTGCCACGTTCTCCCCTTCAGCCAGCTTGTATCTCTGCCTCTTTCCTACCTAACCTGCCTTGGACCCTCTTTGAATAAACCCAGTTGGACCCCTCGAAGAGTGTGCAGAGCCCTCCTTCTTCTACTGGTTGGACTTTTAGAGCTACCCGGGATTGTGTGTGTGAGGTGAATTGAGGAGACAGCTCCCCTGGGAGCTGGACTACTCTCGTCTGCCCAGGGAGTTCTCCCCACAGGGAGAACTCGAGAGGGCCATCTCTTCTCCCCCGCTCAGCCGCTATCCCGCACTGCTGCCTCTGGGAGAGCATCTCTGGCTGCTTGGCTCAGGGAAGCTCTATCTTTGGGCTTCTGCAGTGCTATGGCAAAGGGCAAACGTGGTAGTGCTGGAGGGGCAAAGGCTTGCTTTGGTTGATTTCCCTTTTTGGGAAGGTGTGCTTGGCTTGTGAATCGGTCTGCAGTTTCCTTGCTTGTACAGTCTCTTTTGGGCCAGCTGCCTTTTGGCTTTTGATAAGCTGCCAGGTGAGGATTGTGTTGTTTCTGCAGCTGTGGGGGACCATTCTTGTCCCATGCGGCCAAAGAAACCAAGTGCGGAGTTGCGAAGCCTTCTCGTGAGATGAAAAGCAGAAGCAGGGAGTTTCTGTTGATGCATATTTTGGTGTAGTTGGCAGCTTTGGAGCTTGGAGTGGGGGTGAAGCTGCAAGTCCTTGACTACTCTCTTGTGTTGCTCGGAAGAGGAAGGCCATCTTGAAGTGGTCCATGCTTTATCTGAGTCAAATGGGCACCTTTGAGGCTGGGGAGCTGCGTGGGCCAAAAGGACGCAGGGCTGGCGATCCTGAGCAGCTGAAGATGAGGCAGGCTGCGGCCAGGTGGCCAAGAAGGCCAAGGGCATTGTGGCCTGTGTCAGCAGCAGTGGGGCAGCAGGAGCAGGGCAGTGAGCCTCACCCTGTGCTGGGCAGCACTGCGGCCCCAGCTGGAGTGCTGTGTGCAGCTGTGGGCCCCTGGGAAGCAGAAAGTGATAGAGGGGCAGGAGTGTGTGCAGAGAAGGCCACGGGATGTGGGCAAGTGGCTAGAGTAGAAGGTTATTCAGGAGGTTTTGGGGGAGCTTTAGCCTTGGCAATGGGAGGCTCTTGAGGGACCTTCAAGGCAATTTCCATCAATCCCTGCATGACAATTCTTAGCATAAAGGCTGTTTTAGCACCAAAGATGCCATCACTGCCTGCAAGTGCTGTAGACATAGGAGTGGGTGACAATTCCATCTTGTGGTTTGGTGGCTCATTGGTTTTCCGGTTTGCTATGAGGAGAAGGCCTGTTCAGTTTCCTCTTCTTGCAGCAAGCAAAGATGCTTTTGCACAACATTTCCTGCTCTTTTCCGGCCGTGGAATGGGATTCTGATCCAGTTTGAGTTTTCCACTTCTGCAGCAGCATTGGGAAAGGCATTGCTGTTTCTTTCCTAGTTTTCCATTTGAGAGCTTTTAAGGACTAAAAGCCCCGTTTTGCTGAGACAACCTGGCTTGCTGATAGCAGCCAGGGAGGAAAATCAACTTCATATCCATCTAGAGTTCTGTTGAATTGGCCCCTTTTAATTTGGTGGCTGTGACTCGGAATCCCTGTGTTGCTCGAAAATGTTATGATTTCTCCTTAGAAGATGTGCTGGTAGATCTGAAAAGAAATGAGGTTCTAAATGACAGGTAACAGTCTGTCCCTCGTGCTTCTCTCTTGCCACAGATGACAGAACCGTCTGCCGTCTCTCCCCTGGCTTCCGCTGCTCCTGGCGAAGATGCCAACGAGGAGCAAACTGAGGTGGAGGACTGCCAGCCGCCATCAGTGCTCCCACCAGGACACTCTGAACCTGTAAGTGCCAGTTGTGTGTGATGCTGTCTCTAGTGCAAGGCAGAGGTGCAAGTTTTGGAGCAGCCAGCATTTTGCTGTGGCTGGCTGAGGATGCTGAGTGCTGGAGTCCTGCCTGGAACTCGTGATATTCTCCGGGCAGCTACGGCAGGACTTGCCCTTTGACCTGTCATGTAGAGGCAGCAAAGGGCTGGTGCCTCTGGGAGAGGATCTGGCTCTTTGGCTCAGGGAAGCTCTGTCTCTGGGCTTCTGCAGTGCTGTGGCTAAGAACAAAGGAGGTAGTGCTGGAGGGGCCAGGGCTTGCTTTGTTTTCCCTTTTTGGAAAGGTGTGCTCTGCTTTGTATTCTTGTGGTTCAGATGTGCCAGGCCAGCAAATCCACACAGTCCAAAAAACACGATTTTCCCTAGCCTCTACCTGGCTAGATGCAGGGGCCCTCTAAGCCTGGTTATCCTTCTTTCCTTGGACATATGTCTTGGAGGTTCCTTCAAGGGCATCAAAAAATATTGTCATTATCATCATATATGACAGTTCGGTTACTGGCTACTGGAGCTGCTTCCCTTTTGGAACTTCCTGTCTGAGTCTTCAGTTCACTCACCCGTCGTGCCAGAGCAGCAGTAGGTTTTCCATCCCATCTCCTCATGTTCTCTCCACTATCACACAGGAAGAACCACAGCTCAGCTCGTGGGGTGTACCTTCTCTCTCCATCTGGGGAGCGTCTGCGTTGGGCACCAAAACCTCTGATCTGTACTGCTGAGATTTGGAGAAGGTCTTCCTTAATCTCCTCTCTGAGCTTCTTGTGATTCTCCTCTATCTTATCCTCTAACTTCTGCAGATGTGTTTCCACTGCTGTGATTCTGGCATGTGTCGGGCCATGCACAGCGTCTGCATATGCTCGGAGTTTCTTTGCCATATCCAGCATGGTCTCCTCACCGTCATCCTGCTTCATTATTGCTAGAGCAGAAGCATATTCATGTGGCCCGAGTTGTACAAGTTTTCTCCACATTACAGATGTGCATGGTACCAAGTCTGGATTTACAGTGTTTACATCATCTGAGAAGACAATCTCTGCCACTGCCATTTCCCTCAAGCATTAGATCCCTTGCTCTATGGTCTTCCACTGGGTGTGCTGCATATAGAGATCATCTACACACAGGTATCTTTGTGCAACACTTCCCTGACCCATGCCCAGAGGCTGTGAGGGTTGGCCCCCATGATCATTCCTTGGTCGATGACAGGATCATGTGACAGGGATCCCAAATGCCTGGCTTCACTACCATCCAAAACTGTAGCCTCACCTGCAGCATCCCAGAGACAGACTAACCAACTAATTATGGATTCATCAGGCCACCGGGTATAATCCTTCCTTAGGCCACAAAGGTCCTTCAGGGAATAGGACTCAATATTGGCTTCTGATGCTGTGTCAGTTTCATTAACTTTGGGCTTTTTATCAGTAGTTGGTGGTGAGGGTCCTTCCCCTGGATCATCATCGTCAGTCACTGGCCGATTGGTTTTGCTCGTGTGCTTCTTTCCTTTCGTGCTGCAGTTCAGCAACTGCCAGTGGTTTAGGCTTACTGTCTGGTTCAGCTCCAGCCTGAGCAGCTGGAGTTTTGCCTGCAGCCTGAGTGACTGGGGTAGCTGCTGATTTATCTCCCTGCCTGCCTGCCTCTGTCTGCTGCCCTACAGTATATAGCAGGGTGCGATAAGCGTAGGCCAGGGCCCAGCTTATTGCAATGAGACTTTTTTCCTTAGAGTCACCATGGCATTTCTCTTTCAGGTATTTTCCCACCTCAGCTGGGTTCTGAATTTGTTCACATGGAAAATCCCAGACTACAGGATCAGAAAATTCCTTCAGGGTTTGGCCCATAATTTCCCATTTTCCACACCATTCATCATTTTTCATGCCTGAGTCTACTCAGGTCAAGGGTCTTGTCAGCTCCTCTGGACATCTCAGCTCTCATTCTAGAGAAGCTGCAGACCTTAAAGAGGAAGCTTACCACATTAAATGCCAGAAACATGGTCTCCTTAACAGTCAGGGGAAACTGAACATTCTCAAAAAGGACATAACAGATTCAGAGGAGAAGAAGGAAAGGAAAGGCTGGAAAGTCTCATTCCCTGCTCCTCTCTAACAAACTGGGTGCAATTACTAATAAATTCCCAAAACATACTACCAGAACTAGGATGCGGGGTAGGACGAAGAAACCATAAACCATACATATTGTAAGCAGACTCCAGTAACCTTGTAAATGCCCTATAAATCATTATCACCAAGGCCAGCAAAATAGCTATTCCAATCCGTGCCCATGTACTGTGAAAATTACGTCTTAGGGACAATAATCCTAGTGACCAGAAAGGTATTGAAACCTCAAAAAGGCTTATAGGCCAGAACCACATGAAGGCCTCCACCCCAAGAGACGTTACGAATTCAAGCAACATGGCTACTGACTGATTAACTCCCTACAGAGCAAGCACAACCAACACACAATCAATAATGCTTTTTTCCACTTTCTCGAGACATGCGTTGGGCGCCAATAGATGTATTTGTCCTGGTTCAGGGCAAATTTGGGAGAGAACCCTCAAAGGGCTCCTCTAGGAAATCGGATTTTACCGCCCCTCCCCCAAGTGAGCCGGGAGAAGATACCTCCATGGAGAAAAGTGGAAAAAAACTGTTTATTAAACAAGAAAACCTAAACAATATTAAACAATGAAACCCCCTGCTGCTGCAAAAGAGATGACAAACCCACAAAGTCCCCTCCCCAGATTCTAGTTCAGCTCACTCAGTCCCTTATTAGTCCCTCCGGCGCTGGAAATGCCATGGCCCAAGCCCCGGCCCGGTGGCCACTGATATGAGCTGCTGGTGCTCTTATGGTTGTTCAGTCCAGAGCAGGTGTGAACAGGTCCAAAGAAAGGGGGAAAAAGGGAAAAAAAGCACAGTCCAGGGAACTTCTTTGCCTCAGCTAGCTAAAGTAACTAAAAGCAAAAAAAAAAAAAAAAAAAAAAGAGAGCCCTGTCCTGCTGTCTGTTCATCCGCAGACAATGCAGTCCAGATGCAGTCCAGGAGCAGGAATGTGTAGGAGAGAGTTCAGGGTCTGAAAACAAACTGCGTGCCTCCTCTCCCACCCTCAATCCTTGGAGCAAGTCTTAAAGGTGCAAAACTTACTATTCAGCATAAACAGAACAAGACAACTGGGGATAAAAGCATCATATAGGTAAACGGAACAAGACAACTGGGGATAAAAGCATCATATAGTCAACCTAGGACATTGATGTATGCAGCAACTGAAATGATATTAACGAGAACTTATTAAAGTGAGATTCATCTATCTATCTATCTATCTATCTATCTATCTATCTATCTATCTA
>NW_026108360.1:0-11068 GCF_022539315.1 Serinus canaria | reverse complement strand
ACAAACGAGACACAGCACGGAGGACAACAAGGGTTGCCATGGAAACAGCTGATAAATGGGCACATGCACAAAAAAATTGGCTTAATTTGCTTGTTTAAGTGGGAGGGGAACTGTTTTGATCCTGCTTAATTGCAGCTGATCTCCTTTAATTGCATTTTCTTCCATCAAGTCCGGTGTCACTGCCCTAGCAGCAGCTCCAGTGATCTTTGTCAGGGGGAAACTGAGGCAAGGATGGGTGGCTGGGATCATTCCCAGCTTTTTGAGTTCTCCCTGCTCGGATTTAACCCTTGCAGGGAAGTGGGTGCTGCAGGAAAATCCCAAACAACAAATGCAGGGTTGGCTCACCTGCTCTGCTGGGGGGGAACAAATCAGGTTTATTGGAGAGGGGGGTTTGTCTTCTCCTAAATGTCCTTCCCAAGGTGCCGATGCTGATTTTGGGGCTGCAGGGTGGAAAAGCAGCAGCCAAGTGTGGAAAATCAGAAACCTGATTGGAATGAGAGCGACCAGACTGTGGGGCCTTGAAATAGAAGGGCAGCTAATGCAATTAACACGGGCTCATTAGGGCATTGATGGGCCCTGAGGGAACCCTGCTCTGCTTTCACAGCCAAGGAGCTGAAGGTGAAAGGAGCAGGGCCCAAAGAGCTGCACTTTGGGGCTGGGTGCAAGGTCCAGGCATTCCCTGGAGGGTTTGGGCAGTTTGGGAGGCTCTGGATGAGCACCAGGAATGCTCAAATCTCTGAGCAGAGCCACGGGGCAGCTGCACGGAGCTGCCTCTGCCTGCAGGGAGGGGCCTGCAGCACCCCGGGGAGGGAAATGGGCACAGGGGGCAGGGGAGTCCCAAATGGGGCTGGGAAAGGGCACAGGGGGCAGGGGAGTCCCAAATGGGGCAGGGGAATGGGCACAGGGGGCAGAGGAGTCCCAAATGGGGCAGGAAAGGGCAAAGGGGGCAGGGGAGTCCCAAATGGGGCAGGAAATGGGCAAAGGGAGCAGGGAAATGTGCAGAGAGAGGAGGGGAATGTGCAAAGGGAGCAGGGAAATATGCAAAGGGAGAAAGGAAATGGGCAAAGGGAGCAGGGGAATGGCCAAAGGGAGCAGGAACATTCCCAAAAAGAGCAGGGAAGTGTCAAAATGGAGCAAGGAATTTCCCAAATGGAGCAGGGAGATGTCCAAAGGGAGCAGGGAAATGCCCAAATGGAGTAGGAAATGTGCAGAGAGAGCAGGGGAATGGGCAAAGGGAGCAGGGAAATGGGCAAATGGAGTAAGGAAATGTCCAAAGGGAGCAGGGAAATCCCAAAGGGAGCAGGGGAATCTAAAATGGAGCAGGGAAATATGCAGAGAAAGCAGGGAAATCCCAAAGGGAGCAGGGAAATGGGCAAAGGGAGCAGGGAAATCCCAAAGGGAGCAGGGAAATGTGCAAGGAGAGCAGGGAAAGGGCTCTGTGCTGTGGTGGCTGCTCTGGAATCAAAGTGAATTCAGCTCCCCAGAACCCACCTGCAGGGAATCTCCTGCCCAGGCTCCCTCTGTGGGCACCTCCTACCAAAGGATCCCTCTCCCTTTCAGCACACATGGTTTGCTTTCAGCAGCTGCAGGGGGATGACATTTGTTTGGACTCTGGGATGGCATTAGCAGCGTGGCTGTCCCAACGTTTGTCCAAGGTTTGGAAAACAAACCCAACGAAAGAATTCCCATTACACATTCTGCTCTCTGCACTGGGGAGGATAAAAGCAGCTCTGGATGTCCTAATTCCCTCCTTCCCTCGTTCCAGGGGCTCCTTCCCGCTCCCTGGGCAGGGATGGATTTCTGCTCACAGGGCTGGGATTCTGCCAGGGACATCACTCCAGGCAGGAGCACACCTCGGGCCACCAGAGGATTTACAAACTCCAGGATTTCAGCTGCACAAAGGGAGAAGTAATTGGTGAGAAAAGGAGCAGGAAACGGGAGCTGGGAAATGCTCCTGGTTGGGAATGTTTCTGTCTGGAGGGGTCCTGGTCACCTCTGCAGGTGGGACAAACACATCACACTCACTTGGACCCATCCCCAAGCTCCAAATGTTCCCATTCCAGGGAATTCCCATTCCAGATTTTCCCATTCCCTGGCTCCAGAGGGGCTCCTCCAGATTTCTTCCACCAGGTCCATTTCCCTGTGAAAGAGAAACCACAACATCAACTCAGCAGATCCTTTCCTCCATTCCCATTGCAAATATTCCCATTCCCAGGAGAGGGATTGGGTTTTACACAGTGGGTTCCACATCCAGGAGCAGCCACAGGGGATTTAATTCCAAATTAAAGCCTTGGATTCCTCTTGCACAGTGCCAATGGCACTTGTCCCACCAGAGCCCTCCTGTCCCTCCTCACAGCTGCCCAAGGAAGATTTTAGGAAGTTTTTGGGACCTTGTGGAGCTGCTGGGAGGTTCTGTTTTCCCAGGATTGCTGTTCCAACTCCCCAAAGCAGTGGGATGAGGGGTTCCATTCTCAGGACATCATTCTCACACACTGAAGCACTCACTGTGGAACTCTGAACTATTTGGTCCCTGTGCTCTTCTTCTTTCCTTTTGGAAAGGAAATCTTTAGAAAACCCAAACACTGCATCTCCAGGCACAGTGGAAGTGGTTTCCTACTGAGATAAATCAATGGATGAAATAGAAGAATAGAGAATAGAAGCCCCTGCCCCGTGCCAGTCCCACCCCAGGGTTTGTGTGGGGCAGCACGGAGCCCCAGCTGCTCAGGGAGGAGGAACCTTATCAAACCTCCTGCCTTATCAAACCCATTCAACCTGACAAGTCCATGCCCAGCTTCCTGAAAATGACATTGCAGCAGCACCTACAGCAATGTGGTTTTTGTTGTGGAGTGACAAAATTATTTTTTGGGGTGTTTTTTTAAAGGAAGTGAGTTTAGAAGTTTTTATTTTGAATTAGGAGAAATGGCATTTTATGGGATTTGGGGGACTTTAAACTTCAGGACAGTTAATTGGACAGGAGTTAAAAAGTTTTGTTTGGGCAATTTATTAGAAAAAGAAGAGAACAAAGAAACTGATGGCTTTTGTGAGGTGTTTACCAGGGGCAGGAGGGTCTCTCACACCTGGCTGGGTTTTTCTCTGTAAAGAGTTTTGTTATTTTGCCTTTTATTAAAACTTTTTGTTTCCAACACTGCCACAGAAGCCACCCTGCTGATTTTCTGCCTTCTGAGGTAGCTGAGCTGTCTTGGGTGTGAAACAGATCTCCAAGAGCTCGTGAGGCCTGGCTGGAGGAGATCCCTATTTCAATCATGGAATTGTTCAGGTTGGAGAAGATCTCGAACACCACAGAGTCCAAACATTCCCAGCACTGCCAAGGCCACCATGGAATGTCCCCAGGTGCCACATCCACCTGTCAGACCCCTCCAGGATGGGCACTCCAACCCTCCCTGGGCAGTGCCAAGCCCTGAGCCCCCTTTCCATGGGGAAATTCCTGCTGTGCCCCCCCTGAGCTGCCCTGGCCCAGCCTGAGGCCGTTCCCTCTCCTCCTGTCCCTGTCCCTGGAGCACAGCCCGACCCCCCGGCTGTCCCCTCCTGGCAGGAGCTGTGCAGAGCCACAGGGGCCCCCTGAGCCTCCTTTGCTCCAGGCTCAGCCCCTTCCCAGCTCCCTCAGCCCCTCCTGAGGCTCCAGCCCCTTCCCAGCTCCTTCTCCCAACTTTCCTGCTGAATCCTTTTCCTGCTCCTCCTGTTTTATGATGTAACTTCATTGTCTGAAGCAAGAGATGAATCTCAGGGATTTTCCTTCTCCTCCCAGCTGTGATGTGCTGTTTTCTTATGGAAAGACAAGAGCCAAAACCAATTCTAGATGCTCTGGTAGGGTTCAGTCTTAGGGTTTTTCACTGAGAAAACAAAATATTCTGAACCCAGGGATGGGAATGAAGCTGGAGCCATTTCCAAAGGGAGGCTCAGTGTCTGGGTTTGGAAAGCCAGGTGTGTGCTAAGGAAGGCAGGAGCCTCCCCTGAAATGGAAAATGTAAAACACCCCCTCCCTCCCAATTGCTATGAATTTTAAATTAGGGGCTCTCAGGCAAAAATATGGGAGCAGGAATAACAGTTCTTTATTAGGGAAGGAAATGAAAGGATAAAATGAACAGTGCAGTGACCCAAAGCAGCCCTGGCAGAGGCAGAGCACAGCCTGACACCCTGTGGGTCAGGGGCTGGCAGCAGTGCCACTGGAATTGTGGCTCAGCCCTCCTGCAGTGCCAGGGCTGGTTCTGCTGGAGCAGGGATCCTGGAGAAGGGTGCACTCTGCCTCTGGAGATCCAGGGCCAGAGGCAGCTGCTGCTCCTCTGGGAATCCAGTGCAGAAGCCGTGCTGGTGTTCCAGGATCTCCAGATTCTATCCGGGTAGGAATGCTTGGCTCCTCCCCCTGGGCTCACATCTCCCAGTGGGATGCTGCAGTTCTTATCAGCCCTGCAGGGACATCCAATGGCCTCTTATCAGCAGGTGTGCCCCAGGGAGGAGTGGGTGTGGCAGAGATCAGGAACACTGCCCAATGGACAGGAGCCAGCTGCCAGGCAGGTGGGGAACAGATAAACACATCCTGCCTTGCAGTCTGGGACACCAGGCAAGTAAAATGAGTGGATAACCAGGAAGTTTTAATAATTGCCTCAATTCTGGATGAACCACATGCAGTTTGCATTTGAAAGGAGATTAAAGACATGCTCTGGGTTCAGACATCACCACACGCTGTGGCATTGCTTGGTATGACAGAAATCTTCAGTCCTGGAGGCTTTACAAAAGCTCCCAGGATTTGGGGGACAATAAATGAAATTCCTGCCACTTCCAAGGGCTCCTTGCACAGCCCAGCACTGAGGACTGGCTGAAGAGAAAGATGACTCCAGACATGCCAGAGTCCTGGGAAGGAGCAGGATTCAGAGGGAAGAATGAGAAACCCAGACTGGAAATAGAAAATAGAAAAATAGAAAACTGTGAGCAGAGGAATTAAAGCAATTCCTGCTGGTCCCTGGGAGCAGGAGCTCCCACTTGAGGGAGAGGTGCAAAGGCAGGGACTAAAGTGGGAGGGGCTGGCTGTGCTCCTTCACACCTTGAGAAGGTGACAGGGTGACAGCAGAGGGTGAAAACCCCAGGCTGGAGCAGAGACCAGGCAGAAAATATCAGAGGCATTGACAAAAATCCCAATTTTAAATCTTAATTCCAGCACCTGAGTTTGATATCGTTATAAAACACGTTCATATCATTTTAAAACACTCATATCACTGGGGGGTGTGCTGACCCCCCACCCTGGTGGGATCATTGCAGGGGCTCAGGGTGGGAAATGGGACCCTCAGGCGGGAAATGGGACCCCCAGGGTGCTGCCCACCAGGTGGGAAATGGGACCCTCAGGTGGGAAATGGGATCCCCAGGAGGGAAATGGGATCCCCAGGGTGCTGCCCATGAGGTGGGAAATTCTCAGGAGGGAAATGCTCAGGTGGGAAATGGGATCCCCAGGAGGGAAATGGGACCCCCAGGGTGCTTCCCACCAGGTGGGAAATGCTCAGGTGGGAAATGGGACCCTCAGGCTCAGCTTTTCCTCAGGGTGCCTTGGATGAGCCCACTCCTTTCCAGTGACCTTTCCTGCAGCAGATTTGGGATTTTCAGAAGCCCTGGATCGGGCAGAGCTGTTCATCCCTGCAGCCAGGGAGTTGGGACCCAGCCAAGTCCCAGCAACTTTTTCATCGGGGTTTTGGTTTTTTTTGCTGTTTTCCTTTTTTTCCTGCTCCGAGTGCGATGCCAAGAGATTAGGAACGACAATCATCCCCGGGAGGCAGAGGCAGGCCAGGAGAGGAGTGCCTGGACAAACAGAGGAGCCCTGGCTGCCCTGCAGAGCCTGCCCTGCTCCAGGGGCCAGGGGCTGCTCGGCCCCCGAGGGTGGGGACGTGTCAGTGCCGGCTTCTCTGCACAGAGCACGGTCCCACGGACCCCACCTCTGCTAGCAGTGGGAAGAGAGCGCTCCAGCAGCCTCTGACGTGGGAGGTGACGGGAATGGAGCAGGGCTGAGGGCAGCCCCAGCTGCCTGGAAGTGATTTCCCAGCTGGGCAGCAGCAGAGGCCACGGCCACTGGAGCTGCTCATGGCTCTGGGGCTGCAGCAGCTTCCAAGGGATTCCCAGTTCCAGGGATGTTCCCTGGTGTGTTGGTGTCCTGGTTTAGGGCAAATTTGGGAGAAAACCTCCCAAGGGGCCTCTCCAGAAAGCAAACCCACACAGCCCCTGCCCCCAAACAGTTCAGGAAGGATTCCTCGGACAGGAGTGGACAGAACCTGTTTGTTTAACAGGCACAGCACCCCCAGCACACAGAATGGACAATACCAGGTGACAGCACTCTGTCACTGCTCTGACAAAGGTGACAAATTCAGAAAGTCTCTCCTGGGGGGGTCACTCTGTTATCAGTCCCTGGCTCTGGGGCAGCTGCTGCAGCCACAAGGTGCAAACTCTGGGTGTTCCCAGGGCCCAGCCTGGAGCAGGTTTGAGTGGTTCCAAGAAAGGGAAAGGAGAAACAGCCCAGGGACAATTCAGAGTGCTGAGCTAAACTGACACACGAGCAGGAGCAGAGCAGGAGCAGAGCAGGAGCAGGAGCAAAGCCAAAGCCACACTCTGCACTGCCCCGTCCCTGTGCCCCACCAGCCGTGGGGGAGCAGCTGGTAACAAAACCAAAACAAAACTTCGCTCTTCAGAGCCAGCCTTGGAGGCACAGAACAAATATCCAGCATGGACAGAACAGCTGGGGATACACACATCAGAACATCACCCTAGGACAGTTGGGAAGGATGAAAGTTTGACAGGGAATTCTCACAGATGTGTGAGCTTGGCAGAAAGGTGATTAAATGTAGAGTCTGAAGAAGGAATAGAGATGGAAGCAAGTTTTGATAGAGAAGAAAAGAATTGCTGAGCCAGCCTGAGTGGCTGACCAAGGAGCAAAGGGTGTGTGAGTTAGAAGGGGTTTTATGGCTCAGAGCAAAGATAAACCCACCCCAAACAAGAAGGTGTTTGTACCAAGCAGGAAGAGAGCACGGGCAAACAAGGCAGCAAATGTGGCAAGGAGAAAAAAGGGCTCAGAATTTTCCACTGCAAGAAAACTGAAAAACAACTTCTGGCTTCAACTGTGATGTTCTGACTGTGAGTGATTGGGGAACAGTGACATGAATGTGGGAATTACAGCAGTTATGAGAGGCTGTAGATAATAGTTCAGGTATGGATTGGTTCTGCTGCATGAAGATGCTCAGCAAAGAAAAGTAAATAATGCACTGTAACCAAACCCAAAGGGTGTCCAGGCCTGCCTGAAGCTGGAGCTGACAGCTGTGGGCACAGCTCTGTCACCCACGGCCCTGGGCTGCTGGGACCTCTTGGATGAAATAAACTGCATTTTGTGTGCAATAAATTGTACGAAATAAAGTGCAATAATTGCACTTTGTGTGCAATAAACTGCATTTTGTGTGCAATAAACTGCATTATGTATAAAATAAACTGCATTTTGTATACATTAAACTGCATTTTGTACACAATAAACTGCACTTTGTATACAATAAACTGCATTTGGTTTTTGTATACAATAAACTGCATTCTGTATACAATAAACTGCATTTTGCATATAATAAACTGCATTTTGCATATAATAAACTGCATTTAGTGTACAATAAACTGCATTTTGTATCCCTCATTTCAGCTCTCACGCTGGTGTCTGTGGGAAGCCCAGCTCCCAGCCCCTCCTGGGGGAATTGCTTTGCTAAGGGCCCAGACACACCCAGGGAAGGGAGGTGAAGCTTTTTCAGATGTTGTTTTGGTGGCGTTGTTTTTTTAAAGATGTTTTTTTGGTGATGATGACTCTGCCACGTTCACTTTTATTTTGTCTTCTGGGGGGACAATCCAGGGCAAACCTCATTTGAAACCTTCTGGAGCTCATGGGGACACGGGGTGGGGGCTGAAGAGCCTTTACTGGGAGGGTGGGAGGGTGGGATGGAATTCCCAGAGGAGCTGGGGCTGCCCCTGGATCCCTGGCAGTGCCCAAGGCCAGCTCGGAGCAGCCTGAGGTGGAGCTCCTGGAAAGGTGGGAATGATGCTGGATGCTGTGTGGAGATCACAGCACGTCTGGTGTGGGAAGGGAAAATTGGGAAGCGGAGAGGGATTCCTGCTCAGGAACTGGAGGCAGCTGAAAAAGTGGGAATTTAGGTTGGATTTATGGAAGGAATTCCCAGTATGAAGGTGGTGAAAGGCTGGGATGGAATTCCCAGGGAGCTGGGGCTGCCCCTGGATCCCTGGCAGTGCCCAAGGCCAGGCTGGAGCCCCTGGCACAGTGGGAGGTGTCCCTGCCATGGCAGGGGTGGCTCTGGGTGGGATTTTACAACCCCTTCCATCCCAAACCATTGCAGGATTCTGGGATGCTAACCGTGGCCTTTTCCATAGAAAGCAGTAATTCCCAAACTGCACAAACCTCATTCCCATGGATTTGTACAGGTGGAGCTCCCAGCAAAAAGCCTGAGGAAATTCTGAGGAAATTTCCTGAGGAAATTCTGCCCTGAAGAAAAGTGCTGGGTGTTCTGTGGGGCGAGAACTTTTGGAGGAACCTTTTCATGAGTTCAGGAGAAACACTCCAGCACCAAAACCCCAGAAAATAGCACTTTTCACTGAAATCCTCTCTTTTCAGCAAAATATCTTTGCATTTCCTGCATTTCTCTGTCACAACATGTTTTATAAAAATCCTTTCCTTGGGGTTTTCCCTCCTGAGGAGCTGAGAGGCCTCAGGACCAAACTGCAAACAAAGATTCTCTGCTGCTGTGGGTGCAGCAGGTGGGGCTGGGATTGGGCTCTGTGGTTGTTTCTCATCAAGGGCCAATCCCAGCCCAGCTGCCCAGACTGGCTGGGGCACAGACAAACCTTTGTCATTCATTCCTTTTCTATCCTCAGCTTCCTTCTGATGGAATCCTTCCTTCTGTTCTTTTAGTGTAGTTTTAATATAATCTATATCATAAAATAATAAATCAGCCTTCTGAACATGGAGTCAGATCCTCATCTCTCCCCTCATCCTGAGACCCCTGCAAACACTACTGGAATAAAATCCCAATATTGCAGGTGGAGCGTGCCTGGGCTCGTCCAGCCCTAGTGCTGGACCAAGGGTGGCAGCTGGGGATGTTTCACCCCAGAGACACCTTGGGCTGGCTGGGAGCTGCTGTTGGGCACTCGGAATGAGTCCAGGCATGGCAGAAACTCAGTTTAGCTCTGGTGGAAAAGGTTCAGGAGATGGTGAAGAGAAAAGAGAGCGGGTTCTGCCGGAGGGTTAAATCCAGAGTTGATTGCAGGGTGCCAGAGCTCTGAACCTCGGGAACAGCTCCAACAGAATCCCGACCGCGGGGTTCCAGTGCCTTTGAAACCCACAGGGAGGGGCAGGGAGAGGACAGGTGAGCCACCAACCAGGTGGGGGGGGAGGGTCTCAGGGGACAGGGACACCTGGACAGGCCAATGACCCCAGGTCTGAGAAGCATCTTTGGAACTGCTGCCAATCCCACGAGGCCCTTGCTGGAATGTGGAACTGACAGACAGCACTTGGGAAGGGGGCAGGGGGAGGGGGAGGGAGAAGTTGGCACACCTGAGGGACAGGTATTGCTCACACCCCAACAAACACCTCACATTCCTCCCCCCTCAAGCCCAGCCCTGTCCATTCCTCCTGCTGGGGCAGCCCCAGAGCTCAGAGCTGTGCTGGAGCCCAGGAACCTCTGTCCTTGTCCCAGCTCTGTTTGTGAGCTCTCTGGGAGGAGCTGGGAGTCAAAGGGGCGTTGTTCAGTCAGTAACAAAAGCCAGACACCACCAGGTTCCTTTTCACCCCTTTTTGCAGACACCATCTCCAAATTCCTGCTGCCTACCAGGAACCTTCCTCCTCCTGGGGCAGAATTTAAACTCAGCAAATGAATTCCCACCCCCTGCAGCACTTGAGGAAATTTGTGGCATCATGTGAGATACAAATGTAAATCTGTAAACACAAATGTAAATTATTTTGCTTTGTAAAATGGGTTTTTGGTGTGATTTAAACACTTTTCTGGTCGTGCTGGAGGAAGCTGTCTTTGATCCCTGTCAGGGTGATATATAGAAGTTCTCTCCATATATATTTTGATTTATTTTGCTTCATAACATAAAAAAATTAAACAACCTTTTTTGGCCACTTCACCTGTGCTGGAGATTTGAGGTGTTTCCTCCTCCTCCTCCTCCTCCTCCTCCTCCTCCTCCTCACAATTTATCCCAGTTCCAGAGCGAGGGGTGGCTCTGTGCCATTGAAAATGTTCAGATTTTTCTCCTCCTTGTGCAAAATCCAAAGGAAATCTGCTGTTCCATCATCCCTGGGTTTCCTTCTGCTTGCTGGCACTGGGTTCTGTCATCCCTGAAAACAGCAGGGTCAAACCAGGGTTACACAGGAGGAAAAATTAAATTTTAATTTAATTTTAACTTATTGTTAAATAATAAATATTTTTATATTAAATAATAATAATAGATATTTTGATACTAAATAGTATTTAATTTCCTAAAATTTAACCTAATGTCAAAGGAAAAACTCCCTGAAATGGTTCAAAATTGAGGAGTTGTGGCAGTCAGGGCCACAGCTGAGCGGGCAGGGCGGGATTTGGCCAAAGGCTGGACTTGGTCTTGGAGATCTCGTCCCACCTCAATGATTTTGTGGTTCTCCAAAGGGAATTGAGCCTCAGATCTTCCCCAAAGCCCCTTCCTGAGCACCACAACTGGGGATAAACCCAATGGCTCTTGTCATTCCAGGAAATTCCCTTTTTTCAATGAAATCATTCTCTTTTTGAATCAAAGTCCAGATTTTCTGCCTTTTCCTTGGGGTTTTTTTGGCTGGATGAAAGATTTGCAAAGAAATGTGGGAAATTCCTGGGGGTGCTGCATCCCCCTGGCTCCGGGTAGGATGTGCCAAGAAAGGCAATTCCAGGAGAGGAGGGAACAGCTGGGGTGGGACACACAAACCACAGAGGGAATCATGGCTGGAATGGTAGCATGGAATTACACCATGGAATTATAGCATGGAATCATAACATGGAACTAATCACCCATGGAA
>NW_026108359.1:0-11069 GCF_022539315.1 Serinus canaria | reverse complement strand
TGTGAATGCCGGGGGTACAATCACTCAATAAATGGGAATATACTTAACCAAAATCAAGTAAATTGTAGATCAACCACAATTCGCAGCCCCGGTAATTTAGTTTGGGTAATGGGACACGGACAGTAGACTACACATCTCCCCATTGATGGGCCAGTTACACAAATCACACTTGGGATTCCTACCTTGTGTCCATTTTGGAGACAATCAAGCTTGAGTGAGAGAAATAATAGACAAAAGAGAGATGTGAGTCCAGAAGATGAGTGGCACAAACCAAATAGTAGAGTTAAATTTCGATGGGCCCTGGAATCATTCTTTGCACCTATTGCAGCATATCGAAATAGAGACATGATTTATAGATTGATGGGTCAGACCAAAAGATTAGCAGCAACCACCAAAAAGGGATTTAAAGATTTAAATTTGCAATTGCAAGCCACTACAAGAATGACCTTGCAGAACAGAATGGCCTTAGATATGCTGTTACTAAAAGAACATAGAGTTTGTGGTTACCTGAACAAGAAAATAGATCATTGCTGCATCCATATCCCAAATGTGACCATTGAAGTAGAGAAAGATATTTTACAATTAGAAAATATAGATGAAAAGACCAAAGAATTAGAAAAAGAAAAAGAACACAATTGGATCAGGGCATTGTTTGATTCCTTAGGGCTCCAAGTCTCTGGTTGGATATCTTCAGCAATTCAATATATATTGATGTTTTTGATATTAATACTAATCATTTTTGGAGTATATAGATGTATCGTAGGTATGATTAGACGAGAGCGTATGCACACTCGATGACTGATGAATGCAATGACTCGAATTCCAGCAACACCACCACCCCATACGAAGAGAACAGACATCCAGATGAAGCTGAAATAAAGACTTGAGCATTCCTGCAAATCTAAGATTGAGGAATGCTCAAAAGGGGGGACTTGTTGCAGTGAGTTATTCTAATATTCAAATAAGAATAGCAAAATCATGTTTTAGACGTAGTTATGTTAAGGATTTTAACCCAAGTAGGCCCTTGGCACAATATATGTGAACTAAAAACCAGTGTTGCAAGAAATCAGTAGAGCATGATTATCTAAAGAATGTGCAGTAGAGGAAGAAATTGTCATCTACATGATGTATGTCGCTAAGGAAAGTTCTGTTAGAGATACAATGTAACCGTTAGTCAAGGGAAAGCTTAGAGAAGTAAAAAAATCTTGTAAGATTGTTGGGAAGCTGGGACTCTGATTTTGGGACGCTAGTCCGCAGAGACCCCAGGGCCCTTAATAAAGTACCGCATAAAACAACTTTGTTGTTTTGTGTTTTACTCTCTTTGGATACGGGCAGCACGTCCATGGTAACAGAGACGGGCGAATGGAGCACTGGAGAACATTGTTACCCCATGGAATCTCATGGAACCAGGTTTACATGGTGACAGAGCTAGGCCTGATAGAACACTGGAGAACAATGTTACCCCATGGAATATTATGGAACCAGGTCTCTATGGTGACACAGGTAGTCCTGATGGAACATTCGAGAACATTGTTACACCATGGAATCGCATGGAACAAGGAGTTCATTGTGACAGAGCTGGGCCTGATGGAACACTGGAGAACATGATTACCCAGTGGAATCTCAAGGAACCAGGTGTCCATGATGACAGAGCTGGACCTGATGGAACACTGGAGAACACAGTTACCCCATGGAATCTCATGGAACCTGGTGTCCATAGTGACAGAGACGGGCCTGATGGAACACTGGAGAACATTGTTACCCCATGGAATCTCATGGAACCAGGTGTCCATTGTGACAGAGCCGGGCGTGATGGAACACAGGAGAACATTGTTACCCTATGGAATCTCATGGAACCGTGTGTCCATGGTGAAAGAACCGGGCCTGATGGAACACAGGAGAACATTGTTACCCATGGAATCTCATGGAACCAGGTGTCCATGGCGACAAAGCCAGGTCTGATGGAACATTGGAGAACATGTTACCCCGTGGAATCTCATGGAACCAGGTGTCCATGGCGACAGACCTCGACCTGATGGAGCAAAGGAGAAAATTTTTACTCCATGGAATCTCATGGAACGAGGTGTCCATGTTGACAGAGCCAGGCCTGATGGAACACTGGAGAACATTGTTAACATTTGGAATCTCATGGAACCAGGTGTCCATGGTGACTGACCTAGGCCTGATGGAACACTGGAGAACATTGTTACCCCATGGAATCTCATGGAACCAGGTTTCTATGAGGACAGAGCCAGTCCTGATGGAACACTGGAGAACAATGTTACCCCATGGAATATTATGGAACCAGGTCTCTATGGTGACAGAGGTAGTCCTGATGGAACACGCGAGAACATTGTTACACCATGGAATCGCATGGAACAAGGAGTTCATTGTGATAGACCTGGGCCTGATGGAACACTGGAGAACATGATTACCCAGTGGAATCTCAAGGAACCAGGTGTCCATTGTGACAGAGCCGGGCCTGATGGAACACAGGAGAACATTGTTACCCCATTGAATTTCATGGAACCAGCTGTCCATGGTGACAGAGTTAGGCCTGATGGAACACAGGAGAACATTGTTACCCCATGGAATCTCATGGAACCAGGTGTCCATGGTGACAGAGCTGGGCCTGATGGAACACTGGAGAACATTGTTACCCCATGGAATCTCATGGAACCAGGTGTCCATGGTGAAAGAGACGGGCCTGATGGAACACTGGAGAACATTGTTACCCAATGGAATCTCATGGAAACAGGTGTCCATGGTGACTGAGCTGGGCCTGATGGAACACTGGAGAACATTGTTACCCCATGGAATCTCATGGAACCAGGTGTCCATGGTGACAGACCTGGACCTGATGGAACACAGGAGAACATCTTTACCTCATGGAATCTCATGGAACCAGGTGTCCATGATGACAGAAACGAGCCTGATGGAACACTGGAGAACATAGTTGCCCCATAAAATCTCATGGAACCTCGTGTCCATGGTGACATAAACGAGCCTGATGGAACACTGGAGAACATAGTTGCCCCAAGGAATCTCATGGAACAATGTGTCCATGGTGACAGAACCGGGCCTGATGGAACACTGGATGACATAGTTGCCCCAAGGAATCTCATGGAACCATGTGTCCATGGTGACAGAACCGGGCCTGATGGAACAATGGAGAACATTGTTACCCCATGGAATCTCATGAAACCAGGTGTTCATGGTGACAGAGCTGGGCCTGATGGAACACTGGAGAACATTGTTACCCCATGGAATCTCATGGAACCAGGTGTCCATGGTGAAACAGCCGGGCCTGATGGAAAACTGGGGAACATTATTACCCCATGGAATCTCATGGAACCTGGTCTCTATGGTGATAGAGGTAGTCCTGATGGAACACTGGAGAACATTGTTACACCATGGAATTTCATGGAACAAGGAGTTCATTTTGACAGAGCTGGGCCTGATGGAACACTGGAGAACATGATTACCCAGTGGAATCTCAAGGAACCAGGTGTCAATGTTGAAACAACCGGGCCTAATAGAACATTGGAGAAAACTGTTACCCCTGGAATCGCATGGAACAAGGTTTCCATGTTACAGAGCTGGGCCTGATGGAACACTGGAGAACAGGGTTACCCCATGGAATTTCATGGAACCAGGTGTCCATGGTGACAGAAACGAGCCTGATGGAACACTGGAGATCATTGTTACCCCACAGAATGTCATGGAACCATGTGTCCAGGGTGACAGAGCCAGGCTGATCGAACACTCGAGAAGATTGTTACCCCATGGAATCTCATGGAACCAGGTGTCCATGGTGACAGACTTTGACCTGATCGAACACAGGAGAAAATTTTTACCTCATGGAATCTCATGGAACGAGGTGTCCATGTTGACAGAGCCGGGCCTGATGGAACACTGGAGAACATTGTTACCTTTGGAATCTCATGGAACCAGGTGTCCATGGTGACTGACCTAGGCCTGATGGAACACTGGAGAACATTGTTACCCCATGGAATCTCATGGAACCAGGTGTCCATGGTGACAGAGTTAGGCCTGATGGAACAATGGAAAATATTGTTACCTCATGGAATCTTATGGAACAAGGTTTTCATGGTGATAGAGCTGGGCCTGATGGAACACTGGAGAACATGATTACCTAGTGGAATCTCAAGGAACCAGGTGTCAATGTTGACAGAACCGGGCCTGATGTAACACTGGAGAACACTGTTACTCCATGGACTCGCATGGAACAACGTTTCCATGGTGAAAGAGCCGGGCCAGATGGAACACTGGAGAACACGGTTACCCCATGGAATCTCATGGAACCGGGTGTCTATGGTGACAGAGCTGGTCCTGAAGGAACACTGGAAAACATTTGTACCCCATGGAATCTCATGGAACCAGGTGTCCATGTTGATAGAGCTAGGCCTGATTTAAAACTATAGAACATTGTTAGCCCATGAAATCTCATGGAACCAGGTGTCTATGGTGACAGAGCCTGGCCTGATGGAACACTGGAAAACAATTGTACCCCATGGCATCACATGGAACAAGGTTTTCATGGTGACAGAGCTGGGCCTGATGGAACACTGGAGAACATGATAACCCAGTGGAATCTCAAGGGATCAGGTGTCCATGGTGACAGAGCTGGACCTGATAGAACACTGGAGAACACTGTTACCCCATTGACTCGCCTGGAACAAGCTGTCTCTGGTGACAGAGAAAGACCTGATGGAACACTGGAGAATATTCTTACCCCATGAAATCTCATGGAACCAAGAGTCCCTGTTGACAGACCCAGGCCCGATGGAACACTGGAGAACATAGTTACCCCATGGAATCTCATGGAACCAGGTGTTCATGGTGAAAGCACCGGGCCTGATGGAACACTGGAGAACATTGTTACCCAGTGGAATGTCATGCAACCAGGTGTTCATGGTGACAGAGGTCGACCTGATGGAAAATTGGAGAACACTGTTACCCCATGGAATCTCATGGAACCAGGTAGCCGTGGTGACAGACCTGGACCTGATGGAACACAGGAGAAAATTTTTACCCCATGGAATCTCATGGAACCCGGTGTCCATTGTGACAGATGTAGGCCTGATGGAACAATGGAGAACATTGTTACCCCATGGAATATCATGGAACCAGGTGTATATGATGACAGAGCCGAGCCTGATGGAACAATGGAAAATATTGTTACCCCATGAAATCTCATGGCAGCAGGTGTACATGGTGACAGAAACGAGCCTGATGGAACGCTGGAGAACATGATTACCCAGTGGAATCTCAGGGAACCATGTGTCAATGTTGACAGAATCGGGCCTGATGGAACACTGGAGAACACAGTTGCCCCCTAGAATCTCATGGAACCAGGTGTCCAGGGTGTCAGAAACAAGCCTGATGGAACACTGGAGAACATAGTTGCCCCATGGAATCTCATGAAATCAGGTGTTCATGGTGACAGAGCTGTGCCTGACTGAACACTAGGGGAGATTGTTACCCCATGGAATCTCATGGAACCAGGTGTCCGTGGTGACAGAGATGGACCTGATGGAACACAGGAGAAAATTTGTACCCCATGGAATCGTATGGAACAAGGTGTTCATGGTGACAGAGCTGGGCCTGATGGAACACTGGACAACATGATAACCCAGTGGAATCTCAAGGAATCAAGTGTCCATGGTGACAGAGCTGTACCTGATGGAACACTAGAGAATATTCTTACCCCATGAAATCTTATAGAACCAGGTGTCCATTGTGACAGACCAGGCGCGATGGAATGCTAGAGAACAGTGTTACCCTATGGAATCTCATGGAACCAGCTGTCCATGGTGAAAGAACCGGGCCAGATGGAACACTGGAGAACTTTGTTACCCAGTGGAATCTCATGGAACAAGGTGTCCATGGCGACAAAGCCAGGCCTGATGGAACATTGGAGAACATGTTAACCCGTGGAATCTCATGGAACCAGGTGTCCATGGCGACAGACCTCGACCTGATGGAGCACAGGAGAAAATTTTTACCCCATGGAATCTCAGGGAACGAGCTGTTCATGGTGACAGAGCCTGGCCTGATGGAACACTGGAGAACATTGTTAACATTTGGAATCTCATGGAACCAGGTGTCCATGGTGACTGAGCTAGGCCTGATGGAACACTGGAGAACATTGTTACCCCATGGAATCTCATGGAACCAGGTGTCCATTGTGACAGAGCCGGGCCTGATGGAACACTGGAGAACATTGTTACCCCATGGAATCTCATGGAACCAGGTGTCTATGCGGACCGAGCCAGGACTGATGGAACACTGGAGAACATTGTTACCCCATGGAATATCATGGAACCAGGTGTATATGATGACAGAGCCGAGCCTGATGGAACAATGAAAAACATTGTTACCCCATGAAATCTCATAGAAGAAGGTGTCCATGGTGACAGAAACGAGCCTAATGGAACACTGGAAAACATGATTACCCAGTGGAATCTCAAGGAACCAGGTGTCAATGATGGCAGAACCAGGCATGATGGAACACTGGAGAACACTGTTCCCCCATGGAATCGCATGGAACAAGGTTTCCATGTATACAGAGCCGTGCCTGATGGAACCCTGGAGAACACGGTTACTGCATGGAAACTCATGGAACCTGGTGTCCATGGTGACAGAAACGAGCCTGATGGAACACTGAGACATGTTACCCCAGGAATCTCATGGAACAGTGGTCCATGGTGACAGAGCGAGCCTGATGGAACACTGGAGAACATGTTGCCCCATGGAATCTCATGGAACAGGTGTCCATGGTGACAGAGCGGGCCTGATGGAACACTGGAGAACATTGTTACCCCATGGAATCTCATGAACCAGGTGTCCATGGTGACAGAGCTGGGCCTGATGGAACACTGGAGAACATTGTTACCCCATGGAATCTCATGGAACCAGGTGTCCATGGTGACAGAGCCAGGCCTGATGGAACACTGGAGAACATTGTTACCCATGGATTCTCATGGAACCAGGTGTCCATGGTGACAGAGACAGGCCTGATGGAACACTGGAGGACATTGTTACCCCATGGAATCTCATGGAACCAGGTGTCCATGGTGACAGAGCTAGGCCTGATGGAACACTGAGAGAACATTGTTACCCCATGGAATCTCATGGAACCAGGTGTCCATGGTGACAGAGCTGCCTGATGGAACACTGGAGAACATTGTTACCATTTGGAATCTCATGGAACTAGGTGTCCATGATGACTGAGCTAGGCCTGATGGAACGCTGGAGAACATTGTTAACCCATGGAATCTCATGGAACCAGGTGTCCATGTTGACAGAGCTAGGCCTGATGGAACACTGGAGAACATTCTTACCTCAAGGAATGTCATGGAACCAGGTGTCCATGGTGAAAGAACCGGGCCTGATGGAAAACTGGAGAACTTTGTTACCCAGTGGAATCTCATGGAACCAAGTGTCCATGGAGACAAAGCCAGGCCTGATGGAACACTGGAGAACATTGTTACCCCATGGAATCTCATGGAATCAGTGTCCATGGGACAAGCGGCCTGATGGAACATGGAGAACATGTTACCCCTGGAATCCATGAACCAGGTGTCCATGGTACAGACCCGACTGATGGAACACAGGAGAAAATTTTTACCCCATGGAATCTCATGGAACGAGGTGTCCATGTTGACAGAGCCTGGCCTGATGGAACACTGGAGAACATTGTTAGCAATTGGAATCTAATGGAACCAGGTGTCCATGGTGACTGAGCTAGGCCTGATGGAACACAGGAGAACATTGTTAACCCATGGAATCTCATGGAACCAGGTGTCCATGTTGACAGAGCTAGGCCTGATGGAACACTGGAGAACATTCTTACCTCAAGGAATCTCATGGAACCAGGTGTCTATGAGGACAGAGCCAGGCCTGATGGAACAATGGAAAACATTTTTACCCCATGGAATCTCATGGAACCAGGTGTCCATTGTGACAGAGTTAAGCCTGATGGAACAATGGAAAATATTGTTACCTCATGGAATCTCATGGAACAAGGTGTTCATGGTGATAGAGCTGGGCCTGATTGAACACTTGAGAACATGATTACCCAGTGGAATCTCAAGGAACCAGGTGTCAATGTTGACAGAGCTGGACCTGATAGAACACTGGAGAACACTGTTACCCCATGGACTCGCATGGAACAAGCTGTCTGTGGTGACAGAGAAAGACCTGATGGAACACTGGAGAATATTCTTACCCCATGAAATCTCATGGAACCCAGAGTCCATGTTGACAGACCCAGGCCCGATGGAACACTGGAGAACATAGTTACCCCATGGAATCTCATGGAACATGTGTCCATGGTGAAAGCACCGGGCCTGATGGAACACTGGAGAACATTGTTACCCAGTGGAATGTCATGCAACCAGGTGTTCATGGTGACAGAGGTCGACCTGATGGAAAATTGGAGAACACTGTTACCCCATGGAATCTCATGGAACCCGGTGTCCATTGTGACAGATGTAGGCCTGATGGAACAATGGAGAACATTGTTACCCCATGGAATATCATGGAACCAGGTGTATATGATGACAGAGCCGAGCCTGATGGAACAATGGAAAATATTGTTACCCCATGAAATCTCATGGCAGCAGGTGTACATGGTGACAGAGCCGAGCCTGATGGAACAATGGAAAATATTGTTACCCCATGAAATCTCATGGCAGCAGGTGTACATGGTGACAGAAACGAGCCTGATGGAACGCTGGAGAACATGATTACCCAGTGGAATCTCAGGGAACCATGTGTCAATGTTGACAGAATCGGGCCTGATGGAACACTGGAGAACACAGTTGCCCCCTAGAATCTCATGGAACCAGGTGTCCAGGGTGTCAGAAACAAGCCTGATGGAACACTGGAGAACATAGTTGCCCCATGGAATCTCATGAAATCAGGTGTTCATGGTGACAGAGCTGGGCCTGATGGAACACTAGAGAACGTTGTTACCCCATGAAATCTCATGGAACCAGGTGTCCATGGTGACAGAGACAGGCTAATTGAGCACTTGAGAACATTTTAACTCCATGGATTACCATGGAACCAGGTGTCTATGGTGACAGAGCTAGGCCTGACTGAACACTAGAGGATATTGTTACCCCATGGAATCTCATGGAACCAGGTGTCCATGGTGACAGAGGTAGTCCTAATGGAACACTGGAAAACATTTGTACCCCATGGAATCGCATGGAACAAGGTGTTTATGGTGTCAGAGCTGCACCTGATGGAACACTGGAGAACACTGTTACCCCATGGACTCACATGGAACCAGGTGTCCGTGGTGACAGAGATGGACCTGATGGAACACCGGAGAATATTCTTACCCCATGAAATCTTATGGAACCAGGTGTCCATGGTGACAGACGAGGCGCGATAGAACACAGGAGATCACTTTTTCCCCATGGAATCTCATGGAACTGTGTGTCCATGGTGAAAGAACCGGGCCTGATGGAACACTGGAGAACTTTGTTACCCAGTGGCATCTCATGGAACCAAGTGTCCATGGCGACAAAGCCAGGCCTGATGGAACATTGGAGAACATGTTTACCCAATGGAATCTCATTAAACCAGGTGTCCATGGCTACAGACCTCGACCTGATGGAACACAGGAGAAAATTTTTACCCCATGGAATCTCATGGAACCAGGTGTCCATGTTGACAGAGCCTGGCCTGATGGAACACTGGAGAACATTGTTAACATTTGGAATCTCATGGAACAAGGTGTCCATGGTGACTGAGCTAGGCCTGATGGAACACAGGAGAACATTGTTAACCCATGGAATCTCATGGAACCAGGTTTCTATGAGGACAGAGCCAGTCCTGATGGAACACTGGAGAACACTGTTACCCCATGGACTCGCATGGAACAAGGTGTCCGTGGTGACAGAGTTAGACCTGATGGAACAATGGAGAAAATTTTTACCCCATGGAATCTCAGGGAACGAGCTGTTCATGGTGACAGAGCCTGGCCTGATGGAACACTGGAGAACATTGTTACCATTTGGAATCTCATGGAACTAGGTGTCCATGATGACTGAGCTAGGCCTGATGGAACGCTGGAGAGCATTGTTACCCCATGGAATCTCATGGAACCATGTGTCCATTGTGACAGAGCCGGGCCTGATGGAACACTGGAGAACATTGTTACCCCATGGAATCTCATGGAACCAGGTGTCTATGCGGACCGAGCCAGGACTGATGGAACACTCGAGAACATTGTTACCCCATGGAATATCATGGAACCAGGTGTATATGATGACAGAGCCGAGCCTGATGGAACAATGAAAAACATTGTTACCCCATGAAATCTCATGGAAGAAGGTGTCCATGGTGACAGAAATGAGCCTGATGGAACACTGGAGAACATGATTACCCAGTGGAATCTCAAGGAACCAGGTGTCAATGATGACAGAACCAGGCATGATGGAACCCTGGAGAACACGGTTACCGCATGGAAACTCATGGAACCAGGTGTCCATGGTGACAGAAACGAGCCTGATGGAACACTGGAGAACATAGTTGCCCCAAGGAATCTCATGGAACAGTGTGTCCATGGTGTCAGAGGCGGGCCTGATGGAACACTTGAGAACATAGTTGCCCCATAGAATCTAAAGGAGCCATGTGTCCATGCTGACAGAACCGGGCCTGATGGAACAATCGAGAACATTGTTACTCCATGGAATCTCATGAAACCAGGTGTTCATGGTGACAGAACCGGGCCTGATGGAACACTGGAGAACATTTTTACCCCATGGATTCTCATGGATCCAGTTGTCCATGGTGACAGAGACAGGCTATTGAGCACTTGAGGACATTGTTACCCCATGGATTATCATGGAACCAGTTGTCTATGATGACAGAGCTAGGCCTGACTGAACACTAGAGGATATTGTTACCCCATAGAATGTCATGGAACCAGGTGTCTATGAGGACAGAGCCAGGTCCTGATGGAAAACTGGAGAACAATGTTACCCCATGGAATATTATGGAACCAGGTCTCTATGGTGACAGAGGTA
>NW_026108358.1:0-11070 GCF_022539315.1 Serinus canaria | reverse complement strand
GGCCTCCATTGGGAAGTGGGCAATATGGCGGCCACTATGGCGGCCACTGCGAATAAACCAAGATGGCGGCCTCCTTGGGACATGGGCCATATGGCGGCAACGGCGAGCAAAACCAACATGGCGGCCCCCATGAGCACAGCCAACATGACGACCCTTAAAGCGGCGGCCCCGCCCCAAATGGCCACGCCCATCACCGACACGCCCCTTTAAGCCCCGCCCCGCAGTTCTCGGTGCCACGCCCCCACCATGGCCACGCCTCTTACTCGCGCTCCTGGCCCCGCCCGCCCTTGACGTCATCACGGCGCGCCTCGCGCCAGCGTCGCGCGGGGCTGCAGGTGAGTGAGGCGGCTCCGGCGCCGCCCGGCACCCCCGAACCCCCCCCGGGACTCCCGAACCCCCCCCGGGACCCCCGAACCCCCCCCGGGACTCCCGAACCCCCCCCGGGACCCCCGAACTCCCCGGAGCTCTCCCGGGACCCCCCGGTACCGCCGGAGCCCCTCAGGACCCCCCGGCCCCTCCCCGGCCCCTGCAGCCCCGGCCCCGCCCTCCGGCCCCGTTTGCTTCCCGCCCGCCCCTCCCCCGCTGGGTCCCGCCCCCGGTGCCCCGCCCCCTGCCCCCCCCGCTGTCCCAGCCTGTCCCCCTGCTACCCCTGGTGTCCCCCCCCGTGTGCCCTGACCCGTGTCCCCTCTCCCCGCGGTCCCCCGTGTCCCCCTCGCTATCCCCGGTGTCCCCCCGCTGTCCCCCCCTTCCCCCGTCATTGTCCCCGACCTGTGTCCCGCGGTGTCCCGCCTCACTGTGCCCCGCCGTGTCCCCACCCTGTCCCCCATTGTCCCCGACCCCTGTCCCGCGGTGTCCCCACCCTGTCCCCCATTGTCCCCGACCCGTGTCCCGCTGTGTCCCGCCTCGCTGTGCCCCGCCGTGTCCGCACCCTGTCCCCCATTGTCCCCGACCCGTGTCCCCACGCTGTCCCCGCCCCGGTGTCTCCGCTCATTGTCCCTGACCCGTATCCCCCCACTGTCTCCCCCATTGTCCCTGATCCGTGTCCCCTCGCTGTCCCGTCCTGTCCCTCTATTGTCCCCTCCCCGTGTCCCCGCCTTGTCCCTCACTGTCCCCCACTGTCCCTGACCCGTGTCCATCCTCGTCCCCCATTGTCCCCGACCCGTTTCCCCGCGCTGTCCCCCCCCGCTGTCCCCTCGCTGTCCCTGACCCGTGTCCCCCCCGTCCCCCTCGCTGTCCCTGACCCGTGTCCCCCCCTGTCCCCCCCGCTGTCCCTGACCCGTGTCCCCCCCTGTCCCCCCCCTGTCCCCCCCGCTGTCCCCTCGCTGTCCCTGACCCCTGTCCCCCCCAGGCCCCCCCGCTGTCCCCTCGCTGTCCCTGACCCCTGTCCCCCCCTGTCCCCCCCACTGTCCCCTCGCTGTCCCCTCGCTGTCCCTGACCCGTGTCCCCCCCAGGCCCCCGCGATGCCCCCCCCCGCGCGCCGCTAGAGCCCCCCCGGCTGCCATGGTGAGAGGGGCGGGGCCAGCAGGAGGGCGGGGCAGTGGGCGGGGCCTCACGGGGCGTGGCCGGAGACCCCGCGCCCCGAAATGGAGGGGGCGGGGTTTAGTGGGTGTGTCTTGATGTGGGCGGGGTCTCAAGGACACGCCCAGACCTCCGGGCTCCACGTGGCTGCCACGCGGTTGGGCGTGGTCTGGGTGGACTGGGCGTGTCCTAATTGGGCGTGGCTCCCGTTGTGCCGGTGTGCTCGGGGGCGGGGCTCCCGGGGTGTGGTTTTGCTGTGAGCGGGGTTTCAATGGGTGTGGTCGGTGGGCGTGGCTGACGGCAGCATGCTTGGTGGGGTTTACCGTGTGGGCGTGGCTTCGGTGGGCGTGGCTGACGGCGGCTCCGCCCAGGGCCGCGCGGGGCGGCGGCTCCCCCAGCAGGGGGCGCTGTTCCAGGCGCGCCGGCGCGGGCGCGCGCGGGGCCGGAGGGCGGGGCTGGAGGCGGAGCTACAGCAGCTGGTAACGGGGGGGGAGGGGAACCCCAAAAATGGGGGGGGGATGGGACATGGGGGGACACCCCACAAATGGGGGGGCTGGGACATGGGGGGGGGGCTGGGGGCGGAGCTACAGCAGCTGGTAACGGGGGGTGGAGGAGGGGCACACCCCAAAAATGAGGGGGGAGACTGGGACATGGGGGGACACCCCACAAATGGCGGGGGGGGGCTGGGACATGGGGGGGGGGCTGGGGGCAGAGCTACAGCAGCTGGTAACGGGGGGGGAGGGGAAGGGGCACCCCAAAAATGGGGGGGGATGGGACATGGAGGTACACCCCAAAAATGGGGGGGGTGGGACATGGTAGGGGCTGGGGGCGGAGCTTCAGCTGGTAAGGGGGAGGGACCCCAAAAATGGGGGGTGGGGGGTCTTGGGTGGGCGCTCCCCACACTCGGGGTGTTGGGGGGAGGGGCAGGGCTGGGGTCCCCCAAATTTTGGCCCCTTCGGAGCCCTTTGGGGGGCCCCCCTGGTTTTTGGGGTCCCTTTGGGGGTGGGGGGCTCCTGGGGGGTGTCCCAGGACCCCCCCAGACCCCGATCCCCCCACCCCGAGCAGGATTTGGGGGTCGAGGGCGCGGTGCCCACCGGGACAGGGCTGGTCAGTGATGGAGGGCACGGGGCCGGGCACGGCGACGGCCGGTACGGAGACCCCAAATCCCCCCCAAATGCCCCCCAAGTCCCCCCTAAATCCCCCCCAGATTCCTCCCAGATCCCCCCTAAATCCCCCCTAAAATCCCCCCCCAGATCCCCCCTAAGTCCCCCCAGATTCCCCAAATCCCCCCCAGATCCCCCCCAGATCCCCCCTAAATCCCCCCCAAATCATCCTCAAATCCCCCCTAAATACTCCCGTAAATACCCCTCAAATACCCCATCATATCCCCCCTAAATCCCCCTCAGATCCCCCCCAGATCCCCCAAAATCCCCCCTAAAATCCCCCCAAATCCCCTTCAGATCCCCCCTAAATCCCCCAGAGACCCCCCCAAAATCCTCCCCAAATCCCCCCTAAATCCCCCTGAGCCCCGATCCCCCTAAATACCTCAGAAAATCCCCCCAAATCCCCCTAAATCCCCCTCAGATCCCCCACAAATCTCCCCAGATCCCCCCCAAATCCCCCCCAAATCCCCCCCAAACCCCCTCAAATCCCCCACAAATCCCCCTCAGATCCCCCCCAGATCCCCCCTAAATCCCCCAGAGTCCCCAGATCCCCAAGTCCCTCCCCAAATCCCCCTCAATCCTCCTCAAATCCCCTCTAAATCCCCCTAAAATCCCCCAGAGCCCCCAGTTCCCCCCAGAGCCCCCCAAATCCCCGGAGCCCCCCCCTTCCCCCTAAATCCCCCCCTAAATCCCCCCCAAATCCCCCCCCAAATTTCTCAGAACCCCCAAATTTTACAGATTTTACCAAATCCCCCAAATTCTACCGAAGTTTCCAAAGTCCACAAAATCCCCCAAACCCACAAATCCCCTCCTGATCCCCCACAAATCCCCCCCTAAATCCCCCCTAAATCCCCCCTCAAATCCCCCCAAATCCCCCTAAATCCCCCCCTAAATCCCCCCCTAAATCCCCCAGAGCCCCCAAATCCCCCCGAAATCCCCCCTAAATCCCCCTCAGATCCCCCCTAAATCCCCCCTCAAATCCCCCCCAAATCCCCCAAATCCCCCAAATCCCCTCCACCCGCCCCTCCTCCCCCAAAATCTCGGGGTTCCCCTGGGGTTTTTGGGGTTTCTCCTGGATTTAGGGTCGGGGGAGTCTCCCCGAGACCCCCGGGGTCTTTGGGGTCCCCTCGGGGTCTTTGGGGTCCCCCCAGGGGTTTTGAGGTCTCCTTTGGGATCCTCCTGGTGGGTTTGGGGTCCCCCCCCAACCTTTCGGGTCCTCGGGAGGTTTTGGGGTCCTCGGGGGGGTTTTGAGGTCCCGGGGGGGTTTTGGGTTCTCCCCTGACATTTTGGGGTACCCCTGGGGTTTTTGGGGTCCCCCGTGACCTTTTAGGGTTCCCCCTGCCCTTTTGGGGTCCCCCCTAACCTTTGGGGTCCCTCTGCCCTTTTGGGGTCTCCCCTAACCTTTGGGGTCCCCCTGCCCCTTTGGGGTCCCCCCTGACCTTTGGGGTCCCCCCTGCCCTTTTGGGGTCCCGGGGGGTTTTTGGGGTCCCCCCTGACCTTTTGGGTTCCCCCGGGGGGTTTTTGGGGTCCCCCCTGCCCTTTTGGGGTCCCGGGGGGTTTTTGGGGTCCCCTCTGCCCTTTTGGGGTCCCCCCTGACCTTTGGGGTCCCGCAGCCCCCCCGGGGGTCCCCCGGCCCTCCAGGAGCTGTTCCAGCGCTGCGTCCCCGTCCAGGTCAGCCCCAAACTCGGGGTCCCCTCCCCGTTTTGGGGTCCCTGCAGATTTCGGGGACCCCCCCGGGATTTTGGGGACCCCCCTTGACCCCCCCTGTGCCCCCCCCCCCCCCCCAGTGTCGCCCGGCCAGCGACGAGGAGCTGCTGCTGGTGCACAGGTGGGGCTGGGGGGTTTGGGGGGATTTGGGGGGGCCCTGAGGGGTTTGGGGGGGATTTGGGGAGGGGTCCCTGTGGAGTTTGGGGGAGGGTTTCTGTAGGTTTAGGGGGGGGTCTCTGTGGGGTTTGGGGGGTCCCTGTGAGGTTTTGGGGCGGGGGGGTCCGTGTGGAGTTTAGGGGGTGCCTGGGGGGTTTTGGGGGGGTCCCTGTGAGGTTTGGGGGGGTCCCTGTGGGTTTTGGGGAGGGTTTGGGGGGGGGCCTGTGTGGGTTTGGGGGGCCCTGTGAGGTTTGGGGGGGTCCCTATGGGGTTTGACGGGGTCCTTGTGGGGTTTGGGGGGGATTTGGGGGGTCCCTGTGGGGTTTGGGGGGGGGTCTCTGTGGGGTTTGGTGGGGCTCTGTGAGGTTTGGTGGGACCCTGTGAGGTTTAGGGGCATCCCTGTGGGGTTTGGGGGGGGTTCCTGTGTGGTTTGGGGGGCCCTGAGTGGTTTTGGGGGGGGGTCCCTGTGGGGTTTGGGGGGTCTCTGTGGGGTTTGGGGGGGCCCTGTGGGGTTTGGGGGGGCTCTGTGGGGTTTGACGGGGTCCCTGTGGAGTTTGGGGGGCCCTGTGGGGTTTGGGGGTCCCCGTGGAGTTTGGGGGGGGTCGTCTGTGGAGTTTGGGGGGCCCTGTGGGGTTTGGGGTGGCTTTGTGGGTTTTGGGGGGCTCTGTGGGTTTGGGGGCCCTGTGAGGTTTGGGGGCGTCCCTGTGGGGTTTGGGGGGCCCTGAGTGGTTTGGGGGGGCCCTGTGGGGTTTGGGGGTCTCTGTGGGGTTTGGGGGGCCCTGATTGTTTGGGGGGCCCTATGGGATTTGGGGGGGTCCCTGTGGAGTTTGAGGGGTCCCTGTGGGGTTTGGGGGGGCCCTGGGGGGAGGTGCGGGAGGACCAGGGGTCCCCCAGGATTTGGGGGAGCTCTGGGGACCCCAGGGCAGCCCCTCAGGGTGGTTTTGGGGTCCCCCAGCCCCTCGTTCGTGGCGAAGCTGGAGCCCCCCGAGAGCCCCAGCCCGGTGAGCGCCCCCCGAAATCGGGGTCCCCAAATCCCCGAGACCCCCGGGAGCGTCTGGGGTCCCCAAATCCCCGAGACCCCCGGCAGGGTTTGGGGTCCCCAAATCCCTGAGACCCCCGGGAGGGTCTGGGGTCCCCAAATCCCCGAGACCCCCGGGAGCGTCTGGGGTCCCCAAATCCCCGAGACCCCCGGCAGGGTTTGGGGTCCCCAAATCCCTGAGACCCCCGGGAGGGTCTGGGGTCCCCAAATCCCCGAGACCCCCGGGAGGGTTTGGGGTCCCCAAATCCCTGAGACCCCCGGGAGGGTTTGGGGTCCCCAAATCCCCTGAGACCCCCCAGGGGGGTTTGGGTTCATGGGGGGTCCCCAAATCCCCGAGACCCCCGGGAGGGTTTGGGGTCTCACTGGGGGTTTTGGGGTCCCCCTGACTCTGGGTCCTTTCCCAAGGGTGTTTTGGGGTCCCCCCCAATCCCCTGTGTTCCCCTCTGGGGTTTTGGGGTCCCCTCCTCCATTGGGGCCCCCCCATGATTTCGGGGTGGTCTGCGGGGGGGTCCAGGCCCCCCATGATTTCGGGGTGCCCTCCTGATTTCGGGGTGTCCCGGGGGGCTCGGTGCCCCCCCCCCGATTTCGGGGTGCCCCCCCTTGACTTTGGGGTGTCCCAGGGGAGCTCGGGGTCCCCCCGATTTTGGGGTGCCCCCCCTGACTTTGGGGTGCCCCCCCCGATTTCGGGCCCCCCCCCTGATTTTGGGGTGTCGCAGGGGGGCTCGGGGCCCCCCCCTAATTTTGGGGTGTCGCAGGGGGGCTCGGGGCCCCGCGGGGCCGTGGGGGCGGCGCTGGCGCTGCTGGAGCCGGTGCTGGGGGGGGCCCTGCGCAACGGGGTGGCCCTGATCAGGTACGGGGGGAAAAAACGGGGGGTACGGGGGAAGGGGAAACGGGGTACGGGGGGGTAATAACGGGGTACGGGGGGTTAAAAACGGGGTACGGGGGGGGGAAAAACGGGGGTACGGGGGGGTAATAACGGGGTGTACGGGGGGGGGGAAGCGGGGTACGGGGGGGGAAAAACGTGGGTACGGGGGTGTAAAAAACGGGGTACTGGGGGGGGTTTTAAACGGGGTACGGGGGGTAAAAAGGGGTACGGGGGGGGAGGAAAAAAAAGAAAACACGGGGTACGGGGGGGTAATAACGGGGTACGGGGGGTGAAAACGGGGTACGGGAGGGAAAAAAACCGGGGTACGGGGGGGGAAAAAACGGGGTACCGTGGTAGGGGGGGGGGATAGCGGGGTACGGGGGGGGGGAGAAGGCGCGGGGTACAGGGGGGGTAATAACGGGGTACGGGGGGTTTAAAATGGGGTACGGGGGCAGTATAACGGGTACGGGGGGTAGAGTAAAAACGGGGTACGGGGGGGAATAATGGGGTACGGGGGCAATAAAGGGTAGCGGGGGTAGGTAATGGGGTACGGGGGGGCAAAAAACGGGGTATGGGGGGTTAAAATGGGGTACGGGGGGTGGGCAAAAATAACGGGGTACGGGGGGCAAAGCGGGGTACGGGGGGCAGTAACGGGGTACGGGGGGGGGGGAAAACGGGGTACGGGGGGGTAATTAAGGGTGTACGTGGGGTAATAATGGGGTACGGGGGGGTAAATTGGGGTACGGGGGAGTAAAATGGGGTATGGGGGGGCAAATGGGATACAGGGGGTAAAAATGGGGTACGGGGGGGTTTGGGGGGGCGGAAATGGGGGCACAGTGGGGTACAGGGGGTGGGGGGCAATAAAGGGGGGCAATAAAGGGTTCCAGGGGCAATAAAGGGGGCAGTAAAGGGTTCCAGGGGCAATAAAGGGTTCCAGGGAGTCACAGTGGGATCAGGGAGGTAAAAGGGTCTGGGGGCATTTCGGGGTGAGGGGTCCCTGGGGGGTCTGTGGGGTTTGGGGGGGTCCCTGTGGGGTTTGGGGGGGTCCCTGTGGGGTCTTTAAGGTTTGGGGGGATCCCTGGGGGGTTTGGGGGGTCCCTGGGGGGTTTGAGTGGTCCCTGGGGGGTTTGGGGGTGTCCCTGGGGGGTTTGGGGGGTCCCTGTGGGGTCTGGGGGGTTTGGGGTGTCCCTGGGGGGTTTGGGGGGGTCCCCTATGGATCCCTGGAGGTCTGTGGGGTTCCATAGGGGTCTGCGGGGTTCTAGAGGGATGTACAGGGGTCCCTATGGATCCATCGGGGTCTGTGGGGTTCCCTATGGATCTATAGGGATCTGTGGGGATCCATAGGGGTCTGTGGGGTTCCAGAGGGGTCTGCGGGGTTCCCTATGGATCCATAGGGTCTGTGGGGTTCCATAGGGGTCTGTGGGGTTCCGTATAGATCCATAGGGATGTACAGGGTTCCCTATGGATCCATAGGGTCTGTGGGGTTCCAGAGGGGTCTGTGGGGTTCCCTATAGATCCATAGGGATGTACAGGGTTCCCTATGGATCCATAGGGTCTGTGGGGTTCCAGAGGGGTCTGTGGGGTTCCCTATAGATCCATAGGGATGTACAGGGTTCCCTATGGATCCATAGGGTCCCACAGGGTCTGTGCCGTGTCTCCGCAGCCCCCAGGACCCCCAGGACCCCCCCCAGCCCGCGGCCGTGGCCGCTCGGGTGGCGCAGAAACAGCTCGGGGTGCAGCGGTGAGGGGGAGGGGCAACAACGGGGGGGGAGGGGCAATAACAGGGGAGGGGGGAGGGGCAACAATGGGGGGAGGGCAACAATGGGGGGAGGGGCAACAATGGGGGGGATGGGCAAGGGGGGTTGGGGGAGGAGCAACAAACGGGGGAGGGGCAACAACGGGCGGGAGGGGGAGGGGCAACAATGAGGGAGGGGCAACAATGGGGGGAGGGGGAGGGGCAACAATGAGGGAGGGGCAACAATGAGGGAGGGCCAACAATGGGGGAGGGGCAAAACCAGGGGGGAGGGGCAACAACGGGGGAGGGGCAACAACGGGGGGGCAAGAACGGGGTGTGGGGGGGGCACCAATGGGGTGTCCTGAAGTAACGGGGTCCCAGCCCCTCCCTGACCCTGGGTCCCTTTTGGGGGGCTGGGGGTGTTTGGGGGGGTTTGGGGGATTTGGGGTATTTTGGGGTGTTTTGGGGGTTTTTGGGGTGTTTTTGGGGTGGGTTTGGGGCATTTGGGGTCCCAGCCCTGCCCCCCCCACCCCCAGGGTGCTGATCGTGGACTGGAGCCCCCGGCCCGGGCGGAGCCTGGCCCAGATCTTCCAGGAGGACCCCAGGTGGGTACTGGGGGTACTGGAAGCACTGGGGGGCCATACTGGGAGCACTGGGGGGCCATACTGGGAGCACTGAGCTATACTGGTCCATACTGGCCCATACTGGTCCATACTGGTCCATACCGGTCCGTACTGGTCCATACCGGTCCATACCGGTCCGTACCGGTCCATACTGGTCCGTACTGGTCCACACTGGTCCATACTGGTCTGTACCGGTCCATACTGGTCCGTACTGGTCCGTACTGGTCCATACCGGCCCATACTGGTCCATACTCGTCCATACCGGTCCATACCGGTCCATACTGGTCCATACCAGTCTGTACTGGTCCATACTGGTCCGTACTGGTCCATACTGGTCCGTACTGCTCCGTACTGGTCTATACTGGTCCATACTGGTCCATACTGGTCCATACTGGTCCATACCGGTCCATACTGGTCCCTACTGGTCCGTACCGGTCCATACCGGTCCATACCGGTCCATACCGGTCCATACTGGTCCATACTGGTCCATACCGGTCCATACTGGTCCATACTGGTCCATACTGGTCTCTCCCCAGTGTTCTGTACTTCGGGGCCCAGCGGGGCCTGGAGCCCCCCCCGAGTGCCGGGGATGGGCCTGGAGAGGGGTTCAGTGTGGAGCTGCGCTGGGAGCAGGTATGGATTCTATAGGGGATCTATAGGGGATCTATAGGGGTTACAGAGGGGTTCAGTGTGGAGCTGCGCTGGGAGCAGGTATGGATTCTATAGGGGATCTATAGGGGATCTATAGGGGTTACAGAGGGGTTCAGTGTGGAGCTGCGCTGGGAGCAGGTATGGATTCTATAGGGGATCTATAGGGGATCTATAGGGGTTACAGAGGGGTTCAGTGTGGAGCTGCGCTGGGAGCAGGGCTCCATAGGGCTCTATAGGCTCTATAGGGCTCCATAGGCTCTATAGGCTCCATAGGGTGCCGCTGTCCCCAGGGGGTCCATAGGCTCTATAGGGCTCTATAGGTTCTATAGGGCTCCATAGGGTCCCGCTGTCCCCAGGGCTCCATAGGCTCTGTAGGGCTCTATACGCTCCATAGGGTCCTGCTGTCCCCAGGGGGTCCATAGGCTCTCTTTAGGCTCCATAGGCTCTATAGGGTCCTGCTGTCCCCAGGGGCTCCATAGGCTCTCTATAGGCTCTATAGGGCTCTATAGGCTCTGTAGGGCTCTATAGGCTCCATATGTTCCACTGTCCCCAGGGGGTCCATAGGCTCTATAGGCTCTACAAGGCTCCATAGGGTCTATAGGGCTCCATAGGCTCCATATGTCCCGCTGTCCCCAGGAGGTCCTTAGGCTCTATAGGGCTCTATAGGCTCTGTAGGGCTCTATAGGCTCTATAGGCTCCATAGGCTCCATACGTCCCGCTGTCCCCAGGCCGCTGTCACCGATGGCGATTTCGCCGCCGCCGCCTTCAACCTCCTGCTGCCCATCGGCCTGCAGGTGGGGGAGGGGCACGGGGGGGGGTTGGGGGCACGGGGGGGGGTTTGGGGTCCCTGGGGGGGTTTGGGGTCCCTGTGGGGTTTGGGGTCTGTGGGTTTGGGGTCTGTGGGTTTGGGGTCCCTGTGGGGTTTGGGGTCCCTGTGGGTTTGGGGTCCCTGGGGGGGTTTTGGGGTCCCTGTGGGTTTGGGGTCCCTGGGGGGTTTTGGGGTCCCTGTGGGTTTGGGGTCCCTAGGGAGGTTTTGGGGTCCCTGGGGGGTTTTGGGGTCCCTCTTTGGGTTTGGGGTCCCTGGGGGGGTTTGGGGTCCCTGGGGGGTTTTTGGGGTCCCTGGGGGGTTTTGAGGTCCCTCTTTGGGTTTGGGGTCCCTGGGGGGGTTTTGGGGTCCCTGGGGGGTTTTGGGGTCCCTCTTTGGGTTTGGGGTCCCTGTGGGATTTTGGAGTCCCTGAGGGAATTTTGGGGTCCCTGCAGGTTTGGGGTCCCTGGGGGGTTTTGGGGTCCCTGTGGGGCATTTGGGTCCATGAGGGGTTTGGGGTCTGTGGGTTTGGGTCTGTGGGGTTTGGGGTCTGTGCTTTGGGGTCTGTGGTTTGGGGTCCCTGTGGGTTTGGGGTCCCTGTGGGGTTTGGGGTCCCTGGTTTGGGGTCCCATGCCCTGACCCCGCTGTGTCCCCTCAGTTCCAGCCCCAGCTCGTCCTGGTCGAGGCTTCGCTGGAGGATTTGGGGGTACGGGGGGGGCTGGGGGGGGGGGCTGGGGGGTCTCTATAGGCTCTCTATAGGGTCTCTATAGGGTCTCTGTAGGTCCCTGGGTCCCCACAGGGTCCCCAT
>NW_026108357.1:0-11071 GCF_022539315.1 Serinus canaria | reverse complement strand
GAAGACTCCTCCTCGAAAGTCAGAGAGGGAGCCATCACCACAAGACAGCAGGCAAAGCGCCAAGGGGGGATGGGAAAAAACGGCACGGCCTCACTGCAATCCGAATCTGTCTCAGCCTAGGCTGCAGTACACTTCGGCGGTCACCAGATGTCGCTAACGAACACGAAAAAACCAGACGCACACCGCTGGTCCAAGGTGAAGAACAAAAAAGGAAGTTATTTTCTGACTCCAACATTTATAGTTTTCCAAAAGTGACAGTGGATTGGAGGGTGACAGTGCCACCTCTCCAATGCCACTGGACAAACTAACAGTCCATCAAGTCTCTCCTCCTCCATAAAGGAATGCAAAACAAGTGTTCATCTCCAGACAGTGTGCGATAAAGTTCTCCACAAGGAGGTAACATCAGAAGGCTTAGAAATCCTAGAAAATCAGGGCGACATCTACCTTGCTTTCTGCCCAGGAGCCCTATGTAAAATCAGGCCTGGGCTTTCAGTTTCTAAGATATGTTGTAGGTGCATTTGTCTGTGATGCTGTCCCAAGCATGCCTGTATTTGATCATGGACCTTATTGACCTGGACGCTGGTCTGCAAACTGGTTTCCTGGTTTGATCTTGGACCTGTCTTGTCACTGTGGATTTGCTTGGGCTATTTCTGCCCCTTGTTACTGTTGCTGGATCTAACCTGAGGATTGACTTCCTGGCTTAACCTTGGACTTGTCTCATCACCATGAACTTGACTGATGGTTTGAACTCTTGGTTGGACCTGACTATCGTACCCAGGTCTGTCCTGCTTGCCTTGCCCCAGTACTTTGGGACTGGGCCCTGACTGGTGAGGATCCTGCCTTGCCAGATGTGTTATTGTGCTTGGCTCCTGGCTCCCTGTCGCTTAGGGAGAAGCTGGCCCTTGCTGCTCTGACAGTGTGTTGACCCCAAGGAATGCTAGTAGTAATGAGCTGACACTTGGGTTTTGTATTGTGCACATGCAATGCTTTGAGCCTACTAGACAGAAAACTGGCTGCATTATCTTGTAGTCAACTTATTTAGTCCATATTTCACCAATTTGACTATAAGGATTCTATGGGAGACCGTGACAAAGGCTTTGCTGAAGTCAAGGTAAGCCACAGCAGCTGCTTTGCCCTCACCCACCAAAGCCATTCTTTTCATTGTAGAAGAGCTGGTCAGGCATGATTTGCCCTTGATAAATCCATGCTGGCTGTTCCCAATCACCACTTTTGTTCTTTGCATCTGAACATGGTTCTTCAGTCCTGTGGGATATTGAGGCTGCAGCAGGTGGAGAGTGGTAGAGAATATGTCAAATGCATGTTAATTGTATCACACTGTGTTGACCCTTTAAGAGGAGGCAGGTCCAGCTTCCATGTCCAAGGCAACAGTTGTCAAGTGATTAGAAAAGCCAGAGCATGATCCATGGGGATGGCTGGGTCTGAGGCATAGGAGAAAACAGGAAGAAGGAAATGCCTCAGTGATGGCAGTGGGTGTTATTCTCAGGTTTTGATTTGAAGGGTAAGCCATGCATTGGGAAGGGTTCTCAACAGAGCATGGAGGCCCCTAGATAGATGGCCCTCCTAGCATCTCTACTTTCTGGGCACTGTCCCCAAACCGTGTGCTTCCCCTGTACCTGTGGCATGAAGCTATGGGTCATAACTGCTTGGGTGAGAGGCTCTTCCCTTGGCTGTGCATTGTGTTTCGAGATGGTAAACATTCTTCTTTTACTGTATGGGCTCTTTGAACCTTCACTTTAGCAGAATCTTTCCATTGGTTTAAGTAGTGTCTGGGTCACCCCAGAGTGGTTCAATAGTTCCCTCTGCTATACCCTGGGAGAAGTCTTATCCCGGTGCAGTGATCCCAAATCTCTTGGACCTATTCCTGCTCTTAATCCAGGCATTGCAAAAAAAAACAATCTCGGGTCAGGGAATTTCACTGAATTTACTGCCAATTGCATCAACTTATAATTATGGATTTGGGGACTGAGAAACAAATAAGAGTCAAACACTCAGGGGAAACACCCTTCTCCTTTGCCCATATCAACTTTGCTCCAGGCATCTGTCCTCCCTCATTTCTAGTCTCCAATGTCCTTGCTTTTGCTGCATGTTACACTCAGTCCCTTCAGTGAGGTGGTGGGTGGGCACAGGAAGTTGGGGGTCAGTGTGGAGTGGTTTCCTTGTTTGTCACTCCTTGTTTATTACTCTTTTAAACTGCTCCGATGGGGATTCCTCCACAGGCTGCAGTTCCCTTTGTGCCTCTACCTGTCTCTCCTCCAGCATATCCTTCTCTGCTCTGGCATCTCTTGCCCCCAGAGGCTATCGCTCTTTCTTAAATAGTTTTAGCAGAGGTGCCATGTGCTTCTCTAATCAGTTCCAATTTTGGCACCAATGGGTTGGTGTCATCTGTTGCTGAACTGGCCTGGAACCAGCTGTGGCTTGCAGACAGCAGTCCATTGCTTCCTCCCACACATATCACCCCTGCAGCCCCTGACACACCAATGCCTTGTCAGTTATGCTCAATACACTTCACCCCTCGCCTCTTTGAAACACCTTAATATACACACATTAGAAACTCTACCTCCTTCCCAGAAGAGAGGGATTGCCATAGTTACAATGTGTACATGCACACATTGGAGGAAGCGCTGCAGAAGTGGCCTCTGTGGGAGAGGTAAAGGTCTGCCCCATGACAGACACAGCCAGTCTCAGCCAGCTCGGCAATGGACCCACTTCAGGCCAAAGCTGAGCCATTCAGAAAAGTTGGTGGTGCCGCTGTGAAAGCATATTTAACGTCAAAAATGCTGAGCAATGAGAACAGGAGGGAACACAAAGAGTGAGAAACAAGAGAGGGAACACCAAGGTCAGAGAAAGGAAGAGGAGGAGGAGTTCCACTGTAGCAGCCCATGGAGGACCCGTGAGGGAGTAGATATTCATTACAGCCATTAGATGACCCATGCCAAAGCAGACTGATATTCCCAAAGACACTGCTGCCTGTGGAGAGCCCACGTTGATGAAAAGTTTTCTGGCAGGACTTAGGCTATTGGAGAACCCATGGCGGATTTGGTGGGTTGACCTTGGCTGGATGCCAGATGCCCATCAAGCCACTCTATTGGTCTCCCTCCTCAACTGGACAGAACAGAGAAAGTATAACAAAAGGCTCATGAGTTTAGATAAGTATAGGGAGATCACTCACCATTATCAACCTCTTTCTTCTGTTCCCAGTAATGTGTTTATTATGGATCAGTGAGAGTTTTAGACAAGCCCTGACTTAGGCTCAGATTTTGGCAGAAGCTCTACTTAGGTGACCCGCACCAAAATCACTCTGGCTCTCAAGCTCTTAGGAATGGCTGATTAGGTCTATTATAAAATAGTTATTTATTGAATAGAAATAAGGTAACAGACAAAAGGCCTAAACAGAATTGTTATAGATGAATAATGCAATGGTTTGTTGCCCCAGGCCCCCAGCTGGGTAATAATTAGCATTGACTCCATGATTCTCAGAAAGCTGATCTATCCCTTTATTATACTATACTTATTAAGAAACCATCGCCCTTACAGACAGTCACGATACAGGTGGACCTAATTGGTCCTTCAATCTAAACACCATCACCATTGGCCAATAAGAAACCATCCTTTGGTAAACAAATCTCCATAACACATTCCACATGTTGACAACAACAGGTGCAGCAAGGGAAGATAAGAATTGTTTATCATTCTTTTGTCTGCTCTTCTCACGCCTTCCCCAGGACAATGCCTGGGAAAATTTTGCCTGTTGCTCTCTGTGGCCAGAGAGCTGCTGCCACAAAGGTTGGCTCTCACAATTAAGAGATAGATATATAGTAATGTTATTGTAAAATGTCCCCCCCCAGACCTCTTTCCCTTCCCCCTTTTAATAGCCTTAGTAGTCAGGGCATTTGGGGAAGGCCTGCTTATTAGCAGGAGGTGTGGCATTTAAACACCTGACTTCCAATCAAGATATAAGAAAGTAAACTCCACCAATAGATGGCAAAGAAGGAATTGACGGAAAAAACCTTGGGATGGGCTAAGGTTATTAAAGGCAGAGCATTCATTTTGTACATGAGCGCGTAGGTGCTAGTCACAGAGACTCCCAGCGCTGGAATTTTTCCTTGTTCATCTTCCCCAACATTCAGTCCTTTGTTGTTTTTTTTTTTAAGGTTTAATAAACCTTTAAAATTTTAAAAGTGAGGGTCTTTTCTCACAAGAATTACTTACTACACAGTATAAAACAAAAGAACTACTACTAGGTTACATAAAACAGTGCATGACATTAAGGTACCTATATTATAGCTAGCAAAGAAATGGTATCGATTAGAAGTCAATGTAACTTTGCCACTGAATTGACGATAGCATACACAGAGTCCTTTCATTCAACCCTTGAGAGAGTAACCATAAGGCAGGTGCCCCAAACTTTGGGGAGACGATCCCACACATTTGTTGGAGGTTAGGATTTTTTTTTTCCCTTTCTCTCATGTAATTTTGTCCCATTTTTTGCTAAGAGACAATTACTACCAATGTCGCTGTTGAGTCAGGGACGGAAAGAAAGACTCCAGTCTTCAGAAGGTGAACAGAAGACGTTTAATGGAAAGTAACATGTCTTTTTAAAACCAGATTTGCTAAGTTGAGACTTGATTGGTCTAAAAATGAAAACCTCTCCCACTCTTGATGAACTATGAATAGCACACTCTGGAGAATCATATCTATAAACAACAGTTGCAGAAAGAGATATAATAATTGTTTTAATTCTTTTCTCTAAGTTTCCCAGGCTTGGCCTGGGAGAAATTATTTCTGTTCTTTCTTTGACTGAACTGAGAATATCCATACTACCTATACTTAAGAGAACAAAAGATATGGCTAGGATGAGGAGGGGCAAGGGTCCAGCTGGCTGCTGTCTTACCTGAGGGGTTTTGTCTTGGGAAGAGCAGAGATTTTGGCCGGGGGCTGAGCTCAGCTCCTCTCTCGCTTTCGGTATCGGAGCAGGATGGTTGAGTGGTTGCTTACCTCAGGGAGAATCCACTGCCATCGTGGAGCCCAGCCCTGTACTGCTTCTTCCTTACCTGTGGGTGAGCCTTTGCTTGTAAGAGCAGTTGTTGCACTGGGACCTTATTAACACCTGATCTGGCTGGAAAGGACCCCCACCATCTATTCGGGTGCTTCAAGGGAAAACCTGGGACCCCAAGCGCCCTCTCCCTTCCCAGAGGGTGTGTCTCCTCACCTGCATGCAGCAGCTGCTATGGAGAAGCCCAGCTGCTCATGCCCAGCCCCGCTGCTTTCTGCCACTACCTCAGGCTTTTTTGCTACACTTTAACCCAGCACCCCATGTCCACCCGACCCCTGCAGCTCCTGCTACAGCTGTGGAGTTTTCTGTTTCTGTTTGCCACCCCAGGGGGTGTGCCTGCCTCTGCTGTCCCAGCTGCTACTTCGAGGTTCCTGCTGCAGCCCATTTCGCCATCCATCCCACCTGTCATTACCACGTAAGGGAGACATGGCTGAACTTGTGCAAGGGAATCATCACACCTGCCCTGCCCAGCTGGAAGCCAACAGTGTCCCTGTCGGTTGTGGCTGTAACTACAACAAAGAGGAAAGTGCCTACAGCCAAGAGAAGGCTGTTATTGCATTTCTGGTTTTGTTTGTTGTTGCTGCCATTGTTGTTGTTTGTTTGCCTTGTTATACATATTACTAAAGAACTGTTATTCCTTTTCCTATATCTTTGGCTGAAAGCCCCATAATTTCAAGGTTATAATAATTTGGAGGGAACGGGGTCATATTTTCCATTCCAAGGGAGGTTCCTGCTTTCCTCAGCAGACACCTGTCCTTTAAACCAGGACACTTATTTAGTTCCTTATCTGACAACTTTTAGTGCCTTCCTCAGTAGACACCTGTCTTTTAAACCAAGACAACATTTCCAGGGAATGTGCAGAAGACTTCTGCTTTGTGAAAGTATGGTGTAGCTTTTATAGTTTGTAGAGTGTCTGTTAGTCAGAAATTCCAGTTTATCTTTCCATATTTGCCTCCACAGCAAAATGTTTATTGTCAGCTGGTAGTCCCATGGTGCTGAAATAACTCACTAACTCAAGACAAGGTGTCCTGATTATTTTACCAATTAGCAGACTCATGTGAAGAGCAAGATGCCCTGAGTTATTGCACCAGAAAACAAGCAACAGATAAGCTCCTAAGGGCAGGGGAAGGACTGGAGGGACTGAAGGAAGGTTGACCAGCCGGAAGTTGTCTGGATCATCTTTCTTGCCCTTCTGAAGTGTTTGTCTTTCTGCAGTCACTAGGGACCTTCCCAGATCTTCAACTCCTTTCAAAGGTGTTTGAGAGCAGCTTCATAACAAAATTAGCCATCTCTCTCAGCACCCTTGGCTGTATCACATCTGGTCCCATGGACTTGTGTGGGTTGAGATTTCTCAAGAGATCCCTGATGCCTGACTTGATTTTCCAGTACAGGCAGTTCCTCACCTCTTTGAACTCTGTCTCTAGACACAAAAGCCTGGGAAACCTTGTCTTAGTGGCTACTCTTACTTAAAGAAGTGAGCTTTGAACTCACCCGAAGTGAAAGGAAAACTGCAGTACTAAACGCAGCAGCTTTCTGATCACTGCAATATTTTGTGTTTGTAAACTCTAAAAAAACCCCAAAGCCCTCAACAATGGAAAAATCCTCACTGAATATAACTTTTCCTTAGATTTGTTTGATGCAAGCTATCAGGGACTTTAACACTGGACATAAGTCCATACTGTTCTGTTCAGGAGAAGGAGGTAGGGTAACCTCTCTAAAGGCCCTGAAAGCATTGCCCCCCTTTTGGAGATTTGGCTGCTTGGGCTCAGGGCCAAGTACACACTGCTGAGGGCTGCCCCCCTTCCCTCTGGTGACCTTGGGGAGAGCACTCCCAGACAACTCTGCAGGGAGGCCTCAGCAAGGGTTGACTCTCCCTCCCATGGGAATTGCTTTTAAACTGAGCCTCCACTATTTTGCCCTTTGCCTGAGCCACAGCTTTCACAGTGTTGCAGCCAAGCCTTTGCCTGGCAATGGGACCCATTGATCAGGACCCATACCCTGACTCACAAACTCACTTCCTGGCCTGACTTTGGACCTGCCTTGTCAACATAGACTTGCCTGGAGATCACTGGACTGTCTGACCCTGTGTTATAGATGAGTAATATAATAGTTGGCCTTTACAATTAAGAGATAGATATTATGTAGATGCATAGTAATGTTATTGTAATATGTCCTCCCCATAGAACTCTTTCCCCTCCCCCTTGTAATAGCCTTAGTAGTCAGGACATTTAGAAAGGGCCGGCTTATTACCAAGAGGCGCAGTGTAACAACACCTGACCTCCAATCAAGATATAAGAAAGTAATCTCCACCAAGGGACGGCAGAAAAGGAGTTGACTGACAAAACTTTGAGAGGGGCTAAGAAGTATGAAAGGCAGAGCATCCATTTTGTACATGAGCATGTGGTTGATAGTCATGGGGGCTCCCAGCGCTGTAATTTTTTTCCTTATTTAGCCCTTTTTTGTATTTTTTGTTAAAGTTTAATAAACCTTTGAAATTTTAAAAGTGAGCAGTTGTTTCTCACACCTGGTTACTGTCACTAGAGCTATCCTGCTTGTCTTTCTTGGGTACTGTGGGACTGAGGCCTTAGTGGTGGGGTCACTGCTGGCCTTATCATCATGATTGGATCCTGGCTCATCCTCCCTTGGGCAGCTTCCAGCCCTTGCTGCCTGACAGCTTTTATCTTTGAAGAAGGAAAACTAGGTCTTTAAATACCCCATAGACCTCAGCCTCTCATAGGGCATGTGCTCCAGCTTCCGCATCATTTTGATGGTCTCTGTTGGACTTGCCAAAGTTTATCAACATCTTTCCTGTTCAACAGGGGTGTTTACATGTCTGCGTGCATGTGTGCACACTGCTGGCTTCTGTTTAGCCTTCTATCCCTCAAGAACCCCAGGTCCTTTTCAGCAGATCTCCCCAGCTAGTCAGTCCCCTAACCTGTAACTCTTCAAGGAGTTAGTCCATCTGAGGTACAAGACTGGCATTTGTCCATGTCAAGTTTCATAAGGTTTCTGCTGGCCCATTCCTCCAGTCTTTCTAGATTCCTCTGACTGGCAGCTCCCTCCTTAAGTATATCAACTACATTCCCCACAAGTTGGTGTTGTCCACAGACTCAATGAGGTGGATTCCATCTCCTCCTGCAGGTCACTGGTGAAGATATTAAACAGGATAGGTTCCAGGACAGACTCCTGAGAAATGCTACTTACTGGCTTTTTAAGCACATGTGTAATTCTGCTTTCATAAAAAACATATTTAAGTATTTGCAGGATTAGAACTCTGGGACATGAAACCTACCACACTGAGTCATTGGGAGCAGCTCTCCAGATCACCTTTTGGACCAAGGGAGGTTGCTGCCAAGGGATGAGACACATCATGGGTTGCAAAAGGAAATAAGTTTGGGATCGCACTGGACTTATGGGATGTTTATGGGAGGAACCAAAGGTGGGGCAAGGGAGGGGTTGAGGTGATTTGGGGAGGAGCAAGAGTGGGAAAATAGAGGGATAAGGGTATAAAAAGGGCAGGTCATGTGTAGTTAGCTGGCTGTGACGGTGTTTGCAGGGGTCCCAGGATGAGGGGAGAGACGAGAATGTTGACTCCATGTTTCAGAAGGCTTGATTTATTTTTTATGATATATATTATATTAAAACTATATTAAAAGAATAGAAGAAAGGATTTCATCAGAAGGCTAGCTAAGAATAGAAAAAGAATGAATAACAAAGGTTCACAGTATGAAATACAGCCTGATTACAAGCACATGAACTAGAAAATATTGTTTGCACTGTCATTTTTGGGCAAGCAACTCATTTCATCAAATGAAATTGCTGCACTATTCCAAGAGAAATATTGCTCTTCCCAATGATGTGTTGGTTTTGCATGGCCTGGTTTTTGGTAGCCAGGGGGCCATGGAGTGGCTTCTGTGAGAAGCTGCTGGAAGCTTCGACCATGTCCAGCTGAGCCAATCCCTGATGGCTCTGAAGATGAACATGCTGCTGGCCAAGTATGGGCTTATTAAAGATGTTGGTAACACCTCTGTGACAACATATTTAAGAAGAAAATCAAAACAAAGGGGGCCACAATTTTTTCTAGTCAGAGAAGAGGAGGAGGTGAGAAGATGCGATGGAAACAACATGGAGACACCAAGGTCAGTGGAGAAGGAGGAGGACGAGGTGCTCCAGGCACCAGTCAAGATTCCTCTGCAGTCTGTGGTGAAGACCACGGGGAAGCAGGTTGTCCCCCTGCAGCCAATGGGTCCACGGGGGATGCAGAGATCCACCCATAGCCCATGGTGGAGGTACCCATGCTGAAGCAGGTGGATGCCTGGAGGAGGTTGTGATCTTGTGGGATACTCAGTGGAGAGAAAGGGCCCCTGCCTTCAGGCTGGAGCAGCCTGTCCTTGGAGGACTGCACCCTGTCTAAGAGTGACCCACACCGCAGCAGTTTTGGGAGGACTGTTTGCCCATGGGAGGGACTCACGTTGCAGCAGTTTTCAGAGGACTGCTGCTTGTGAGATTTGGAGCCACACTAGAGAAGTTCACGGAAAACTGTCTTCCGTGGGAGGGATCCCACAGCATAGCAGGGGAAGGATTACTCTCCCTGAGCAGCGGAAGAAGAACTTGGATGACAAACTGACCAAATTCCCATGCCCCTGTCTCCCTGTGTTGTTGGTGGGAAGGAGGGAGGAGTTGGGGGAAGAAAAGGTATTTTTAAGGGCTTATTTTACTTCTTGTTATTGTACTCTTACTTTGTTAGTAATAAATTCACTTTGTACCTCTAAGTTGAGCCTGTTTTGCCCTTGGAGTGTTTTCTACTGGTCCTTATCTCAACTCATGAATTCTTCATTAATTTTTTTCTCTCTTCTGCCCAGCTGTGGCAGGAGAGGGTGAGCGAGCAACTTTTGTGGGTGCCTGGCATTTGGACAGCATCAAACCATGACAGACATATATAGTTGAAAGAAGACCAGTGAAAGGTGAAAAAGAATCTCTCTTGAAATTTAGGTTTTTCTAAGGAGGGGAAAATGGTCTCCCTGAATTTGGTGCTCCAGTCAAAGTCTGCAAGCTTCACTGGAGTTCTCATGCAGTGCTATTTAACCAGTCCATCCTTTTGTAATATGCTAGTTCATTATATTAGTCTGTCAAAATTAATAGATACCCTTGGGGTATTTTTTGTCACACATCCTAATGGTTCTGCCTGTATGCAGCTTAATTAAAGCAGTTATAATTGTCTGAACAATAAGGAAAAATTGCTTAAAGAATTTCCTATATTTTGTCCACTTTTACTGAAAAAGGAATAGTGAATACAAAATATTAGGTATGATGTATGGATGAATGCTACAACAGCAGAAAAATGGATATATTACTCTTGACCTTGGGGATTCCTGCTTTGGCCATTGTAATGGAGAAGAACTAACTAAAATTTGGGATTGCTTTATTTGTAAATCAATTGAAGCAATGATGGGAAATCATTTGCTTAGACAGGCACTTTTGTTTGCTTTTTTACTTTGAATTTTTAGCACCACTCATTAAAAAAACCCCAAAGACTAAGCAACAACCCAAAACTTTGAGATGCAAAAAATTTCATTTACATATACTTTTTAATAAAGCATAAATAGCTGATTGTATTTAAAGGAGTGCTGGAAACAGACTTGCATTCCTGCCTCTCCTCTGCCCCCTGCTTCCCAGATTGTCTGTTTTTTGATTTATGAAGTGCAGGCAATGTTTTCTTCTTGCAGAAGGAAGTGTGAATTTTTTTAACCTTGGAGGTATAGGGAGTTTTGAGTCCAGTCTGTGCTGTCTTATGTACATGAAGGGCTATTTTGAGAGGTATCCAGAGAAATCAATAGAGTTCTGTTAACCAGAAACAGAAATTCTTCTGTGTTTGTCAGGTGTGTGATTATTGTACAGATAAACAAAAAATAGCAGCAGTTCAATAAAAGCTTCCTCTGTGTCCGATTTTACCTAATCAATATTTACCTTCTAGTAGGTTTATCACATCATGAGCCA
>NW_026108356.1:0-11073 GCF_022539315.1 Serinus canaria | reverse complement strand
CAGGCTGAGGTGCCACCCACGCTGGGTTAGCCAACTTGTCAGCCCTCGCGTTACCTTCCACTATAAAGCCTGGCAAAGAGGTGTGACTCCTCACATGCAGAACATAGAAGGTGAGGAACCCCGAGCCTGAATGGCACGACCCACAAGGTCTTCAGCAAATGAAACAAGGCAGGATTACTGACCTCCTTCAAAACCGAATGACCCAAAATCGCTGCGCGATGTCGGCCACATAGGCGGAATCCCGTGACCAAGTTGAGAGGCTCCTGGGAAAATTTCTCAAATGCCATGACAGCAGCCCTCAGTTCAACCAATTGGGCTGATCCATCCTCATGACCTTCCAAAACCTGCCACTCAGATCCATCCTTCCAGGTAACAATGGCCTTTCCGGTCCTCCCGGAACGTCAGTGAAGACGGTGGGTCCTTTGCACGGGTTCCTGACTATTTTGGGCGCCGCAAAGACATTTGTGTGAATCTCGCCACATGCAACAGCTTATGGCTGGGCAGATGATAAGTGATCTGCCCTGAAAAGTTTCCAGAGCACTCTGCAGGGACACACTGTTTGCAAAGCTCCAGTCAAAATCCTCCCGTTGCACCGGGAAGTACATCTTTGCGGGATCCGCACCCATCAATTGCAAACACCTTGCCGGCATTTGATTATCAAGCGAGCGATTAGCTCAAACAATGCAGTTGCTCGTCTTCTTCTGCGGCTGATGGGGCAGGAAAACCCATTCCAAGATGTGCAGGAATCGGACCATTGTCACTCCACTGGCCAATGATACCTGGGGATGCGAATCTGGAGTGGTGATGAACACCAGTGACATCAACGGAGGGATCAATGCGATGAACTTGGCAAGCCGAAACAGCTTGCTGAACCACCTCCAGCGCCTTTTGCGCCTCAGGGTCAAGTGCGAGGTGACTTAGATCATTGTCTCCTTTCAACAAATCATCCAGCGGAGACAGCTGTGCATGGTCAGTCCCAAATATGGACGCAACCAGTGATGACACCTACCAATTTCTGAGCATCATTCAGTGTCTTCACAGAATGCACAAATTGCACCTCTTGGTGACAAATTGTCTGTTGCAGAATTTTGACCCCCAAATCTTTCCAGGTGGTTGTTTGCTGAACCTTGTCTGGAGCCCTTGCAGCCCCTTAGCTGCAAAGCTCCAGCAACCGAGGCTAATCCCTCAGTCAGGCTCATCCGGGTGACTCAGCCCCAAAATGTCGGCATATAATGATACAGACGTGCATCAGGAAAACTGCTTTGCGACTCCAGCCAATGGCGAGGAAAGGGGATAGGTAGTGTAGGTGTGGGAGTGGAGGTGAAGTAATGAGTATGCTGAGCGGGGGAGGCGTTTGAGTTGAGTTAATAAAAGAGAAAGAGAGATGGATTAAGGGGGGATGGGGGAAGGGGAGTAAGTGGAGGCGGGTGATGGGGTGGAGATGAAGGCGGGGGGATGAGACGATGAGGGAGATGAGTGGGGGAAAGTGGACTTAGTCTGAGGGGGGTGGAAAGGAAGTCTGGGGGTAGAGGGGGGGGGGTGGGTGGGAGGAGGGGGAGGGAAGGATGGAGGAACATAGAAGAAAAAAGGGGGGAGGGGAAAACGGAGGATGGAAAGGGGAGGGAAGGTAAGGGGGGGAGAAGGGAAGGGGAAGTAGGAGGGAAGAGGGAGGGGGGAGAAAGAAAGGGAGAGTGGGGGGTGGGGGACTCCATGTGTGGGGACGGGGGGGGAAGAAAGAAAAGGGAGGGTGAGAGAGGGGAGAGGAGAGGGGGAGAAAGAGAGGGGAGGGATGGGAAGGTTGGGGGAGGGGGGGAGAGGGAGAGTGGGAGGAGGAGGGAAAAGGGGGGGGGGGGGGGGGGGAAAGAAGGGGGGAGGGGAGGGGGGGGGGGAAAGAAAAAAGGGGAAATGAGGAGGGGAAGTGAGGGAAAAAGGATGGGGAAAAAAGGGAAAGAGATGAAAAAGGGGGGGAGAAGAGGAGGGAGAAGGACGGGAAAAGGGGGGGGAAGTGGGGGGGGGGAGAAGGGGGGGGGGAGGGGACGAGAGGGAAAGAGGAGAAAGGGGAAAGGAAAGGGGGGGGGGGGGGAGGTGAGGGGGGGGGAGTGAAAGCAAAAGAAGAGGGAGAAGGGACGGGACAGGAGTGGGATAAGCGTGATGAGCTTAGACATGGGAAAGGGGAAGGAAGTGAGAAGGGAGGAAAAATTAAAGGGACTATAGGAACAGGGGGATTGGGGAGGGGTGGGGTGAGGGATAAAACGGGTGGATCAGGAGGGATGGCAGCCTACCCATGAAGGGATCGAGTGAGAGGGGATAACGTTAAAAGGAAAGGGGGAGAAGAGGGGAGAACAAGAGAGGGGGAGGGAGCTAATGGAGAGGGCAGTGAAAAGCAGTTGGAGGGGAAGGGGACGTGGGAGGGGAGAGAAGGGGTTAGCGTATGGCTAAAGAGGAGAAGGATTGAGAGCGAAAACCAAGAGAAAGAAGACAATGGGACTTAAAGCAAATGAAGTTAAGGTGAGGTAGGAGAGAGCTCATGGATCCCTTAGGGAAGAGAGGGAGAGGTAGGTGGAAAGAGGGGATGGAGATCGGAAAAGATGAGTTAAAAATATGGAAAAGAGGCTTATGATGTCGCAATGAATTCTAGAGGGTTTTTTGACGGTGGGGTGTAAGTGCTGGGGGGAGAGAAGTAGGGGAGGGGCGTAAACGATGGCGGGCATAGAATGGTGATGAGTGGAGGATGGAAAGTGGGTGCGATAGTAGGTGGTGGCGAGTAGGATAAGAGGGGGAGTAGAAAAGAGGGGAGAATAGGCATGGAGGAGGGAAGGAAGCGGGTAGGAGAAGGAGTGAGTGGGTTAAGGAGCCTTTATCCGCCCTCCCATTTGGCGCTATGCTGGGGAATTGCGCATGCCCTGGGGCAGCGTCCTCCATTGATATCTCTGTGTCCGGCTCAGCGTTGTAATTGTTGGCAACCGTGAAGGCAAATTTCGGCCTGTCATTTGGATGCAAAAGGAATTGTAAAGAAACAATCCTTCAGATCCACAATGAGGATCGGCCAGTCCGCGGGAAGCATGGTAGGCGATGGCATGCCCACCTGCAATGTTCCCATGCCTTCCATCACGGCAGTGACCTTTCGGAGGTCTTGCAACAACCTCCATTTCCCAGATTTTCTTTTTGATGCCGAAGACAGGGTGTTCCAGGACTGGTAGAAGGCTCCAGATGACCCTGGTCCAACTGCTCCTGCACCAAGTTCGAAGGGCGACCAATTTTCATGAGGAGGGGCCACTGGTTCTCCCAACAGGTTTGTCTACCAGTCACCGTATAGGAGGCGTAGAACAGTCTGTGCCCTTCGTCGCAGTGGCCCCCATCAAAAACCCGTCCCGATGCGCACCCCCCAGGCGGACAGAACATCCCTCCCCCCAGAGGTTAGCAGGGGTAGAGGTAACATGAGGCCTAACCCAGGCCGTCTGTCCCTCCGGGTTTGCGACCAGCACGGGCCGCTGGCTCACGAAACATTGCACCGTCCCTCCCAGTCCTGTGACAGGGTCTTCCACCGGATCCAGGGCCACTCCGGGGTGCCAGGCAGCACAGGGAGAGAATCGTGACATCAGCCCCACTGTCAAGAAGTCCGCGGAGGCGGATGTCCAGACGGCGTCGCACCAGGGTTGGACAGGGTGCACAGCATCTCGGGACGGTCCTTGGACAGGACGGTGGTCCAATGAACTTGAGGCGACCCAGTGGATCCAAAGCCGCCCACACCACGTGACCGGTCAGCCGTCCTGCGAACAGAGGACTTAAAAGGCACAAGTTGAGCAATGCGCGTCCCTTTTGGGATTGTGACGGGGGGGTGGGTGTGGAAACCATGGCACAAATCTGCCCTGTGAAGTCTGCATCAATGAGCCCCAGGTGCACAATGATGCCCTGAATGGTGGCACTAGACCTCCCCATCAGGAGAGCACTCATACCTCCACCCAAGGGACCAAAAGCATCCAGGGGAATCTTGTGTATCCGACAAGATTCTAAGACAACAGTTGCAGCGGTGCAGACATCCACGCCTGCTGATCCGTGGGTGCTGGCCGCAAGCCGGCCGAGCAGACCTCCATCGGCTCCGGGGTCTGGAGAGAGACTTGTGTTGGAGCGCCTCTCTCCGGGGCGCTCCGCTTCCAGTTTCCCGAACCCGGCAAAGCCTGGCCATTAACATGAGCCGTCGCCTTGCAAGCATTGGACATCTGACCAGGCCGTCCACACCGACCACATAAAAACATGGGATATTTGGCCTTCTGCGCTGCCTTCCCCCGCTTCTTGCCATTCCGCGCATTCCCCTGCTCCAGCCACTGGCTCTGTGGCGCCGCCCAGACTGGCTGCACAGCAGTAGCCACGGCACCCAACTTTGGCCTCACAAGGTTGAAATTCGAACAGGCCTCCGCTATGTCTGCGATAGTAGCAGTCGCAGGCAGAGCCACTATGACCATCCTACAAGCCTCATTGCTGTTAAGTTTTAACATGTTCCCTTGTCATAGCATCAGACACCTGCCTCTCCAGAGCTGCAGACAGCCGTGTTGCATAGTCCATGAACGGCTCATCAGCCCTTTGGCGAATGGTCTCATACGGCGCCTGCGGAGCAGCCACCTCCACAGCCTGAACCAGTGCCGCCACGCCCAGCTCGTGGGCCTGTTGAAGCACAAGAGGATCATAGCCAACCTGCCCCTGAACATCACTAAAATGCCCCGTGCCCAACAGCATGTCAGCGACGACCGCCTGCCGGGGGTCTTGAGCCCCCAGCGCAGCATTCTGCTGCACCGCTGCAGCTGCCAGGCGAGTCCACTTGGTGTCAAAAACCACAAATTGCACAGGGTTAAAAAGAGCATGGCCCAGCTTGCGGATGTCATGAGGCGTCAGCACGTCCGCGGTAATTCTCCGGAGAACGTGCGTAACTTCCACAGACCCCAGACCATGCTTAGTAACCGCATCGCAAAGCTCCTGCTCTACCTTAAACAAAATAGGTTGATGGGTGTTGTGAGTAACACCCCTGAGCACAGGGAAGGCCTGGAGACTCCCTGACGAAGCTGCAGCACCTGCCATATCCTGTCCTGTGGGCACCACAGGGACAAAAGCAGATGCTGGGCTGAGAGCCAGCCCGACAGCGCCAGGCCCTGCATCCCCTGCAGCACCAGCAGAACCAGAGGAGACTCCCCCTTGATCCCGCAGCTGCCGTGGGGAAGCAGGATCACACATTTCGTCACCCTTAGCTTTCACTTCCCGCCAGAAACGGCTGGGTTCTTTCGGACGCACCGTGACCTGACATGAAGGAAGCGTCCACAAAGCTAACGAGGAGTGACCACGGCCCCGAGGAGCCACCGGCCCCCCGCCGGCAGCGTCGGTAGACGCGCTAAATCGAAACACCTCAGCGCCCTGCCGCGCCGCAGTCCCGGCAGAGGGCTCCGCGGGGGAAGCGGGCGCGGGCGCCGGCACGGACCGTGAAACTGGCGTGGGACCCCCCTCCCCCGACACGGGGGCGGGGCTGGGTGCCGAGAGGGGCACGGCCCATGGAGTCACGTCAGAGCGGGCCGGCACAGGGGGTGCGAGCAAAGCCCCGATGAGGGCCGGACCCGTGCCGCGAGAAGTGACGGCGGGCACCACCTCCGCCGGGCGGGGCGAGACGGGCTGCCCGGCCGCGGGGGCCGGGCCCGCCGGAGGAGCGACGGACGGCCCGCCCCGGGCTGCGGCCACGGACTGCGCTTGCCCAGGGACGGGAGAAACCACCCCCCCCTCCGAGGAGCCGGACCCAGGGGCAGGCGAAGCCGCCCCCAACGCGGCCAAGGGTTACGTGGTGGATACGCCACAGTGTGGACACAGCGCCGTCACGGAATCAGAGTCAAACAGAGGCGGTAGCAGGGCCCGTGACTGCCCGCCGTCCCCAAGCGCCGGGAAGGCGCACAGGGAGGGAGGGTCCCCCCCCGTCCCGCCAGCCGTGCGGGGCGGGGCGGGGCGAGGGCGGCCCCCCGGCTCCACCGAGCCCCCAGATGCCCGCGGGGCACCCCCCGCCGGGCTCGGGACCAGCTGGCCAGGAGCCCAATCCACCCCGGGGGAACAGACATCGCCCTCTGAGGCGGAGCCGCCCCCCAGCTCTCCCTCTCGGGGCGGGGGAGAGGGTCCTGCGTCACACAGAAAACCAGACTTCCCCTCCCCCACATCCGAGACAGAAGGGGTCCCCAGGGAACCCCGAGAGCTACCACGAGGAGACGCCCGCCAAATGCCATTCAACTTTTGCCAGTGCACCAGCAGCGACCTCACATCCACCGAGCAATCGTCAAAGAGAACAACCATGAGACGATCCCCCACGCGAGACCACGCCTCCCTAGAGAGCGCCTCCAAAGGGTCCGAAAAAAACCCTTGCTCTCTGGCCCACAGAAACAGACTCCCAAACTCACTCCCGGAAAGGGAAACCCCTCTCCAGTCGAGGAGAACCTTCCAGATGTCGAAAAGATCAGAACCATCCGAGGGACTCACAGAGGCTGCCATCTCTCACAAGAGCAGCAGGCAACGCCAAGCAAACAAGGGGGGGGGGGGGGAAAGGATACAACCTCACCCAGCAAGGCCGCACGACACTCGAGGTCTCAAATCCACACGAAGGAGTTCACCAGATGTTGTGATAAGGCACGAAATGATGACACAGACACTGCTGCTCTCAAGGGGAACAAAAAGAGAACCTTTATTTCCTGACTCCAACATTTATAGTTTTCCAAAGGTGACAGTGGATTGGAGGGTGACAGTGCCACCTCTCCAAAGTCACTGGACAGACCAAGGGTCCATCAATTCTCTCCACCTCCATGAAAGAATGCAAAACACAGGTTATTTACAGAATGGTGTGTGAGAAAGTTTGTTGAAAGAATGTAAACTTCAGAAAACTTAACAAAGTTTTACAAAATCAGGGCGACAGTCCTCCCCCATGATGGAGGGGCCAGTGGGCTCGGTTCTCCTTCATTAAGGAGGGCCCGGTGGTCCCGGTTCTCCTCCGTTAAGGAGGGCCCGGTGGACCCGGTTCTCCTCCGTTGAGGAAGGGCCGGTTGGTCTCAGTTGTCCCCCATTAAGGGGGGTCCGGTTCGGGGTTCGGCTCCACTCCGGTCCTGTGCAGGGATGAATGGAGGGGGGGGGTCAGATCATCTCCGTCCTCCCCTGTCGGAACTCAGGACATACCTCTGGGAGTCTGGAGGTTCCTGGGACCCTTGCCAGGGGGCTCAGAGACCCTGGCACACAGCCCAGAACACCAGCGGGTTCGAGTGCGGGCCATGGAACAGCTTGGCACCTTTGCATGAGGAGATAGAGGCCACGGCAGTTTAGATGGTATAGGGATAAAGTATTCACAGAGTGTAAATGTAGGTTTTAGGATTTTTGGTATAGGCGTTTCTGGTGACAAGATGGAGGGATTTGGGCGTGTCTAGCCTTTCTTCTTCTTCTCTACCTCCATCTTGTCTGGTGATGTTGGCACTTTTAGATTGGTCTAGAGTAGAAACTCACTGTCTAGCGTGGATGATAGGTATTGGAAAATAACTGTAAATATTGTACACGTAGTTTGTAGTATATAAAGATAACACCGCCCTGGGGGTGGGTGGAGTGCCTCTGACTGTCCTGCCGAATGGATCTCGGCTGGACAGGGAGAAAGAATTTTATAGATAAGATGTAATAAACAGCCTTGAGACCGAAAAATGAAGAGCCCTGACTCCTTCTTCAAGCACCGGGATGGGAAAAGAAACTTTTGAACTTTTTCGGGGTCACTCTGACCAGCTAGAGAGAGAGACCCCGGCAACTGACATTCCCTGGGTGGGCTCAAAGAAAGATGCGGCAGCAGGAGTTCGCAGGTGGGCTGCAAGAACTGGGCGGCAAGAGAACAACCCCGATGGGTGGAAAGAGAGACGGCTGCAAGAGATGGGCAGCAAAAGAGAGACCACTACAAGCTGGGCAGCAAGAGACCACCCAGGCGGGCAGTTGGCAGGCAGCCACGCCACCAGACATCAGCTGCTGAAACACAGCCCGTGAAGAGAACAAAAAAAAAAAGGACAAGGAAAAGAAGCAGGCACTCCCAAAAAGAAAAAAAAAAAAAAAAAAGAAGAAAAAAAAAAAAAAAAGGAAAAAGAAGAAAAAAAAAGAGAGAGAAAAAAAAAAAATACCCAGACAGAAGATTCGAGATCCAACTTCTGCCGAACAGACTCGCATCCAGATCTGGCAGGGGGTCCAGTGACCAGGGCGACCTCCAGACCGACCTTGCAAATGATTCAGCTTTTGGTAAGAAGGTTGAGATTTGAGAACATGGGGGGTACATGCTCTCAGGAACAGTTAAGGATTTTGTCAATCTTACAAGGTCTGGCAGCCAGAAAATCAGAGATTTCTGAAAATCTCTGAAAGAAGGTAAAATGGCCTTGAAACTTTTATCCCCAGCAAGGGTAACGCTAGAGGCAATTTCACGGAATTCCGCAGGGAGGGTCAGAAACAAACCCTACCAAACAGATGTGGGAGGAATTGGCATCATTTCTAAAGTCTCATGGGTCCCCAAAACGCAAAAAATCCCCAGAACATTCAGCGTCCTCTGACACGGGCTCAGGGGAGGAGGGCGGAGGGGGTCACGGGACCTGGGGGAGAGCTGCTTCTCGGCGACTGGCGAACCCGTGCCAGGGTGGCACCGGCCAGCCAGCAGCCCGGGGGAGCCGCAGAGACGGCCGTGGAGGTTGCGGAGGCTGGCGGGGGGGCCACGGGGGCAGTGGGGGGGAGTCGCAGACACAGCAGCAGAGGAGGCGATAGCGCGCACGGCCCTATCGCAGCAAAAAAAAAAAAAAAAAAAAAAAAAAAGCGGAGCACGGGAGCAGGAGGAATGTCACAACCTCCAAACCCCTCAGTGCCTCAGAATTCCACGGGAACCCCAGAGTGTCCTAGAGCTCCAGAAATCTCAGGACACTCAGATACCGATTCAAACTCATCTTTATCACTCCCAGAAGAGCTCAGGGTTGAGATTTCCCCTAGTGAATTGGAAGATTTGGACTTAGCCTTTCTAGAGGCAGGTCAGCCCGATTCACAAAAGCTAAAAAACGGTCGTAGGGCAGAGACAGTGTAGTGGGGTGACAGCCTTTATCCCAATATCGTGTGTTGTGTCTGGCATCTGCGCCTTTCTCCCCCCCCCCCACCCGGCCGTCTTGCCGCGGCGGGGCAGAGAGGGAGGAGGTGAGGGTGATCGGGCACCTTGGCTTTTGCTTTTGGCTTGCTTGCTTGCTGGCTTGCTTGCTGCTGCTGCTTAGCTTGGCTTGCTTGCTTTTTGCGCTGTCCTTTTTTTTTCCCTCCTCTTCTTTCGTTCCCTCTTTCTTACCCTCCCCTGAAGATACCGTACCGGCTCCGGACCTGACCTGGGACGTCCAGGACCCACCGGAGTCTGCAAGAGACGCTCAGCACCCTCCACAACACTGCCTGTTTGTTTTTTTTTTTTTGTGTTGGGGAGTGTTCCTTTGTTACTTGTTATTAAATAGGTTTTATTTTCCACTTTGCTCCTCCGAGGAATTCCTTCCCGAACCCGGTATTGGGGGAGGGGTGGTTGGAGGTTTGTTTTTAGGGGACTCCCTTTTGGAGATTTCCCCTAATTTGTCCTAAACCAGGAAAATGACCTCAGGAGGTTTCTTTTTGAGGTGTGGAATTGTACAAAAGTACACTCACAGCAGCGAGGTGGATTCCAACAAATTGCTTACAGTAGAATTAGGAAAATAATAAAAAGGAAAAGAAAAACCCCACAGATCAATCAATCCATGCAAGGGATGCCATCATTCATTTACATTTGTTCTCTGAGCTGCAAACCCTCCCTTGAAATAACATTTCTGTGTAGTGCTCTAGCATTCCTGGTGGGATTCCACAAGCATCTATCTCCAAGGCAGGTATTTACCTACACTCTGTTCATGACAAAACAGTGAAATCTGCTTTTAATGCAAGTCAAATTTCATTGACATGTTGATTTCTAAAAGAAGCTGGATGAACAAAGGGAGCTTGGGCTGACCTGCTGAGATGGAGACTTCTGCAGTGCAGAAGTACAAAATATTTTCACGAAATTTGGGCTCTGAATGCTTCAGCTGTCCCTGGGCTTTTTCCATTCTCAGAGTCAGAGTCAGTGAGACAAAACCCCCACAATAAGCCCTGATACCATTTTCATTAAACAAGGCTTTTATTTAGGGGAAGCATCACCACTCGTTGTTTTAAAGCAGCATCTTGTTTCAGTGGCAGGGATTTCTGGGTCGCCTGCTTTTAAATTTGTTTCTTTTCTGTATATTAACACCACTTCGGTAAAATCAGCAAGTTTAGCTGTTTCAGTTGAGCCCCCTAGAAACACAAGAGCTGCCAGCTGCCTCTTCAGGTGCCTGAGCTCCTGCCCGCGCTCAGGGCAGCAATACCAGGCTGTTCCCAGACCGGGAGCGGAGCCCTGTTCCCGCAGGAGGCTCTGGCAGCCCCTTCCCCGCTGTGCACGCAGCCCTTCTCCTGCCCGCCCAGAACGCTCTTGGCACAGCAGAGCACAAGCTGGCCGGCTCTGGGCTCAGCACAGCCCACGCTGTGCAGCCACGGCCCAGAGAGATGGGAAGGGTTCCCCTGCCCCTGCTCTCGCTTGCCTGCCTTTCTGACTGGCTCTGAGGCAGGGCTGCGCTCCCTCGCTTGTGGGGAGAGCAGAGCCGCACCCAGCGTGCAGGCACTGCCTGACGGCGCTGCGGCCACAGGGACGGTCCCGCCTCTGAGCCTCAGCCCCTCCCTGCTGCTGCTTTTAGGCACAGCCAAAGCTCCCTGCTGGGCCACGCTGCTCTCTGCTTCTGCCCTCTTCCTGTCCCTGTGTAGGGATGGAGCATTGCTGTGCTTTCAGGAAGCTCTTTGTGAAACCCTCCGGCATTGCAAGCTCCTTTGCCCTCGGTGGATGCTTGCCATGGAAACCCTCAGGGCTGGCTTCAGAGCATCCTCAAGTTGGCTCTTCTCCACCCCAGGCTCCTTGTCCCCTTCAGCGTGCTCAGCACGACCTTTAACTGCACGGCACAGTGCAGCTGGAGCAGCGGCACAGGGAGCTTTGCA
>NW_026108355.1:0-11080 GCF_022539315.1 Serinus canaria | reverse complement strand
AATTCAGCTGAGGCAGCTGAGACATCTCCTCCCTGGTTTGCAGCCCTGGGGCTGGCAGGGGACACAACTGCCCCCCATGCACCCCACAACCCCTGGAATGGGGGATTCTTCCTGCCTCTGCCAGATGCTCCTTCTCCATCCCTGGCCTGGGTGCTCCTGGTGTGAGCTCCCTGCCATGATCATTGCTGGGGGTGGGGAGCAGGAGGGAGGAGTTCAGTGCCAACTGGGAGGTGCCAGCGGGGCAGAGATGTGTGGAGGGGACAGTGATAGAGTGACAGGATGTGCAGATGGACACAGGGACAAGACAACACCTCTGGGGGAAACCTCTTTGAGATTTTGGGGAATTTCCTTTGGAACACACACACGGACACAGACACACAGAGGTTGTAACTTTGCTGAAAGGGTTTATTGATTATTGAGGGGGAATAGCCCAGGGCTCACAGGGATCAGAGGGTTCCTCCAGGGATGATCATCTCCTCACACCGCCAGAGGGGATCGGGACACCAATGTCCCCACAGCTTCCAATCCTAAATGAAAAACCCCAGAACGTGACCTCTGGAGCTCACTGGGCCACGGAGGGGCTTTGTCTCGACCCCTGTCCCTGCAGTCACAGCTCACCTAGGCATCCAGAGAGGCAGCCAGGCGTTTATACCGCAGAAGAGCCCGCAGCTCTTCATCCCGAAAGGGCTGGGGACAAAGGCAGCGTTAGAGACACACTGGGGGCACTGGGCTGGACTGGGAGGCAGGGCAGAGCAGGGGGGGCCTTGGGGAAGGGGCTGTGGGAGCAATGGGGTGCAGGAGCTGCTGTGCTCCTGCCCAGAAGCACTGGGCTCCTGGCCAAGAGGCACAGCTGGGGCAGGGGCTGCGTCCTGGCTCATCCAGGGGGTCCTGGGGTGACCGGGATGGGAATGCAGAAGGGGCCCTGGGCAAAGGCTTCCCTGGTGAGGAGCCCTGGGGAAAGGCATTGTCTGGGCTGTCAGGAGGGGTGCACTGGGCTCTGCTGGGACAAACTGGGATGACCTGGGCTGTGATGGCCATGCAAGGGGAGGGACTGACACAGGCAGAACTTGTGGTACCCACCAGAGGCGTCTCCAGCTCCGCGACATTGCCTAAATCCAGCTGCAGAGAGACCAGGAGACCTTGCTGGTCACTGGGATGTCCCCGGTGCCAGCAAGGGATGGGGGGACACCACTGCCCCCCAGTTCCCTGAGGGCATGCCCTCCAATGCCAGCAGCCCACTCACCTCCCGGAGATCATCTTGGGTTCCTTCCAGGAGTGCCTGGAAAGGAGAACAAAGGCTGGGTCTGGATTGGACCTTGTGGGGCTGTGGGGGGACACGGGTGCAGGGAGCAGGGCGCAGGCAGAGGGATGGGAATTCAGGGCCTCCAAGGAGATCTGTTTGAGGTGGTGGGAGACCAAAAGTCACTGATCTGGGGTCAATTGAGGTCCCAGGGAACAGGGCTGGGGGTGTGGAAGGAGCAGGGTGTGAGGTACAGCGGAGGAGAAAGGAATTGCGGTGTAGGGACATGGGAGTTCAAGGGAGGGGCTTGGTGGGGACAGAAGAATGAGGACAGATGGGGACAAAACCAACAGGATGGGATCATCTGGGAGTTGTGGGGTGAGTCAGGGAATTGTACAGGGGGACCCCTCTGCAGTTGCCAGGAAGAAAGGCAAAGACTGAGGGGGACATGGAAGGAAAGGCCTTGGGAATGGTCAGTGGGAGGCGTTTGGGGACCCTGAATGGGACACAGGGAAGGGACCAAAAGGGTGGGATGGGAGGCCAGAAAAAGCAGGGTGTGGGGACAGCCTTTGGCTGGTGCCTCACCTTGGCCTGTGCCGGGGGGCACAGCAGGATGGAGAAGAGCAGGGCCACGCTGAGCACAGCCACCTTCATCTTCCTCTCGCTCTGGGCAGCGCTGCCTGAGGCTGCAGCAGGTGAGGAGCACCTTTATCCCTGCTGGGACTCCTCCCTGCACCCTCCCTGCCAGCCCCCAGGCCAAAGCTTGGATTGGCACAGTCCCCAGCCCTGGCCACAAGCCCAGCCCTGGCACAGAGTCCATCCCACCCCACCTGTGGCACGGATCCAGCCCCCCTCCCCGGCATCCCTCCAGCTTCCTGCTTAGGGCAGCTGCCCCTGGAAGGGCCCAGGCAGCTGGGGGACCAAGGGGGGCAGGCAGGGAGCCAAAGGAACATGGGGACCCTGTGGGGACACCCCCAACACCAACACAATCCATTCTCCAATACCCCCAGTGCCATATTCCCTGTATCTCCTGCTGCCCCTCCCCTCCCAGAGCTTTCCCTTGGGGACACCCCAGAGCTGAGCCCGGCCCCAAACCCAACATGTGGGAGAGCAAGGGGAACAAGGGACATGTGATCAGGTGGGTGATTGGCATCTCAGTCACTGCAGACCCTGGGGAGCACTGGGCAATGCTGACCACCTGCAGACAAGGCTGAGGGTTGGGGAATGGCTCAGGAGTGACAATTCCCACATCCGCACAACGCAATACCCCTTTCCCTGCAGATGCCAAACCCATCCAATCTCCATGCCCAGAGCACTGTCCAGAGGGGAATATGCCCTGCCATGCCCCTCATCCTGTCACAACTGCAGCCACAGAACCCTCCCAGAGCACCTGGGTCATGGCCCTGGCTCTGGGCCCAGGCCAGCACTGGCCCTGAGCAGGATGTGCCCATCCCCAGGGACATGGGGAAGTGGGCACCTGTCCCCAGGCAGCCACTCTGAGCTAACTGGGGTAACAGAGGTGCCCTGTGAGGAGGAGGGGCGTTGGTGCCCTGCCAGCATCTCTGACAAGCCCTGTTTACCCAGGCCCTGAGGCACCAGGAGGACATTCAGACATCTTGGGTTCTCTGGGACTGCCTGGTGCAGGGTGGTTTGTGCATGGGGGAGCTGAGAGTAAACGGATCCCTGTTGGGGACAAGCCCCACTCCAACACAATCCATCCTCCAATAGCCCCCAGAGCCACGTACCCCCATCTCCTGCTGCTCCTTCAGTCCCTGAGCTTTCCCTGGGGGACAGCCCAGAGCTGAGCCCATCCCAAAATCTGTTGGGTCCCAGCAGAATTGCCCCTGTTCTTGCTCTGGCACTTTGAGGAAACAGCGGTGGGCACTGACCCCTGTTCTTGGGGTATCAGGACCCCAAACTGAGGGAAAACAGGAATGTGGGAGGACTTTGAGTCAAGGGCAGGCAGGTGATTGGGATCTGCACTCACTGGAGACACTGGGAGCACTGGGCAGTGTTGATCACCTGTTGATCACCTTGCAGACAAGGCTGAGCCCTGGGCAATGCCTCAGCTGTGCTTCTTGCCACAGCCTGACCACTCCATTTCCCTTTCCCTGCAGGCCCCAAACCAGTCCCATCTCCAGCCCCAGAGCAGAGTCCCCAGGGCAATGTCCCCTGCCCTGCCCCTCATCCTGTCCCACCCATGGCCACTGTGCCCACCCAGAGCACCTGTGTCCCACTCTGCACAGCTGCCCCATGCAGGGTGCCAGGGACCCCATCCCCAACAAGGCTCAAACTCCAGCCCTGGCCCTGGCTGCCATCACCTGCAGCTCCCCAGGGCCCTTCTCCACACACAGGGTCTCTGCAATGCCCTGGACCTGAACCAAGGCCAGCACTGGCCCTGAGCAGGATGTGCCCATCCCTAGGGACATGGGGAAGTGGGCACCTGTCCCCAGGCTCTGAGCTAACTGGGGTAACAGAGGTGCCCTGTGAGGAGGAGGGGTGTTGGTGCCCTGCCAGCATCTCTGACAAGCCCTGTTTACCCAGGCCCTGAGGCACCAGGAGGACATTCAGGCATCTTGGGCTTCCAGGAAGGAAAATCCACAGTGAAGTGGTTCCTGAGAGCTGTCCATGGCTGTGATTCCTGTTTGACATTCCAGGGCATTAGTGAAGGGTTCTGCACATCTCTTTTCCCCAGGGACAATGTAGATCCATCCAGGATGTCTTGTGGCCCAGCTGGGAAAACATTTCAGGCCAGTGCCTTGACTGTTTTCTCTGGAACTCACCCAAGGAGTCACAGTGCCCACGGGGGAAGATTTTCCTTGGGGGTTTTGTTGCTTTGTGCCCATGGAGGAGAGACCAGTGTCCCTGTGGGGGATTCTTGACCAGGTGTACGAGTGCTGTGATATCATTGTTGTGCTGAGGTCACCTTGAAGAGGTATTGAGGAAGTGTCTGCAGGGTCCAAATTGGGGAACTTTGACCAAGGAGAGCTCCAGGCTGCCTTAGAGATCATGCCAGCCAGGGGGGTGGCACTGGACAGCCACTGACCATGTGTCAACAGCCCACATAGAACGAGCTGGACACACACGGGGTCTCCCAGTGCAGTTGGATTGGCCCCCAGTTTTGGGGTCCCAAGGGAATGTCCCTGCTTCCTCCGGGGCTGTGTCTGAACTGTGCAGAAACTGTCCCTACACGTGCTCCAGCAGGTCAGGAAGGATGAGCTTTGCCTCTCCTCTCAACCACTGTCTCAGCAGGGAAGAGCCAGAATTTTCCTGCTCCAGGGAAAGGCACTGGTGGTACAGCCCATGTGTCACCCCCTGGTTCTGTCTGCAGCACTGGGGCTTGGACATGAGGAATAGAGAATTTCCCTGGGGTGGGGAAGATCTGCTACAGGACCTGGAAGGAAACCAAAGGTCCCCAAGCATTTCTGCAGGAGAACTCCTGCTCCAGTGTCTGTGGGGCAGAGCAGAAGTGTTGCCGTGTGTCACAGTGCAGGCTGGCTTCTACTGTGTGAATTAACCAGCCCCCAGGCTGACTGACCTTGCCCAATTGACTGGGCCTTGCCAATCACATCTCTACTGGGCTGCAGCCATTTCACTGCCCAGAACCTGAAGAGGTGTAGAGATCAGACCAATAAAAGTATCCAGACCTGGTTTTTCAAATGCCCTTTATAAAGCAGGGCTTGAGAATAAATGCTCTCTCTTTGCCCCATGAACATCGGGGTGAGTGGTCTCTTTGTCCCCAACCCGCTGCCCCCCATGAGTCAACATCACAGAAAGCAGTCCTACTCCAGCAAGACAAAAATACAATTAGGAAGCGGAACTCCCCACAGCAACAGTCATGGGCAGCTCTTTCTCTGCACCTCCAGGAGGAGCCTTGCTGGGCAGCCCCTTCCCACGGAGGAAGCTCCACACACTCCAGGCAGGAACAGCTCAGAAGAACTTCCCCTAGGACAGGGGGCTGCACTTTTACAGCTCAAAGGGACTGACTGGCATGCAGGGGCCTCCAGCTCACTTGAGCAGCTCATCTACCCCATCTGTGACCCCCAGCAGCACCTTCAGTCAGGGCCAGTGGCCACAAGGAGTTTCAGCAGAATCCATCACTAAAACACACAGGCTGGCCCTTGCAAAGCCACCTGGAGACACTGGCAAACTGGACATTGTCCAAGTGCCTGGATCACATTCCAAGGCAGAAAAGCCAGCCCAAAGCATCCTGCTACAACCTCCCAGGGCTCTGCAGACTGCTGAAGTGCAGGCAGGGCAAAGGCACTGCCAGGCCTTCCAGCCTGGTGTCCCACGTGCCTACAGGCTTCTCCAGAGCCCTGAGCTCCCCTGCACTCACAGGCCTGCCAGGGGCACCTCCCACAGCTCTCTGGCCATGAGACAGACACGTGTGCTCACAGGCACTCACAGCCCTTCCCAGCTGACATGCCAGGCCACTGTCAGCTCACAAGGCACTGCTGTGTCACAGCCACTCCCTGTGCTCCCACAGGGAAATCCCGGGCTCTCAGTGCTCTCAAAGAACACTCGGGCCACACACAGCCCCAGCAGCTCAGGGGGGACATGCCAGGAGTCTCCCACTTGCCAAAGCCCACGCAGATCCCAGCCTAGAACAGGCTCTCACGGGTGACGTCCCATGTGTCCCCAGGCTGCTGAGGAGCCAGCAGCTCACAGGCACTCACAGGGCCTGCATGGGGACACACCTGCACTCTCCATCCTCTGAAAGACCTGCGGTGTCACACACAGTCACACTGGCTCCCTGGGCACATTCCAGCCATCTCCAGGCTGCCCAAAGCTCAGGAGGTCACATGCTGTCATAGGAACTATGTGGTGACATGCCTCAGCTCTCCGTGCTCCAAAAGAACCATGAGTTCCCAGGCGGTCCCAGCAGAGCCCAGGTGCACATCTCAGGAGGCTGCAGGCTGCTGAGAAGCCCTGGTGTCACGGGCACTGCCAGGGCCTCAGTGTTCACAGTCCAGGGCGCTCCACACTGCCAAAGATCTGGCATGGCACAGGCCCTTGGACATCACTGCAAGGGTGAATGCAAAGCTTTGGGCAGAGAAAGATTTCATAGCAAAGCCACAACAGAACAAGGTGCATTGCCAAGCTTCACTCTACTGCTTACACCGTGCTTAAGGCACAGCCAGGAAAAGCAACAATCAAAAATCCAGAGTCAGTCAATGCAAAATGACACTAAATAAACACAATCTGTGTCTGTGTGTGTTTGTGAAGATGATAGCAAGAGTAAGGATCAAAAGAACCTGATGTTGGGAAGGATGAAAGTTTGCCAAGAAAGTCTCACAGATACATATGCATGGCAGAAAGATTTTTAAATGTGGAGTCTGATGAAGGAATAGAGTTAGAAGCAAGTTTTGATACAGAAGAAAAGAACTGCTGAGCCAGTTTGATACAGAAGAAAAGAAATGCTGAGCCAGTCTTACTGGATAACCAAGAAGGCCAAGGGGATGTTAGTTAGAAGGGTTTTTCATGACTTAGAGCAAAGGATAAACCACCTCAAACAAGAAGATGTTTTTACCAAGCCGGAAGATAGCACAGGCAAACAAGCCTGCCGATGTGGCAAGTAGGAAAAAGGTCTCAGAATTTTCCACTGCAAGAAAACTGAAAAACAATTTCTAGCTTAAACTGTAATGTACTAAATTTTAGTGATTGGAGAATAGTAACATGAATATGGTAATTATAGTCGTTATGATAGGCTATAGATAATAGTTAAGGGATAGATCGGTTCTACGGTATTAAGATGCTCAGCAAAGAAAAGTATATAATGCACTGTAACCAAAGCCAAAGGGTCTCCAGGCCTGCCTGCAGCTGGAGCTGACAGCTGTAGGCACAGCTCTGTCACCCACGACCCTGGACTGCTGCTGTCGCAGTGCCTCTCCGAGTGTGTGCGTGGAGTCACCCCGGCTTGCTCCGGCACAGCGAGCAGCGGGGACACTTTCCCGTTCCTCGGGAGGTCGGGAGAGCAGCAAAGGCTTTCACCTTTCGGACGAGACACCAGCACTACGTTGGTAGAAGAAGGAGAGTGGACTCCACTTGGGTGCAAAGTCAAGGTTTATTCGGAGCTCTAATGAGATTCATAGCCCAGGGAAACCAGCCAGCTGGAGACAGCAAGAATGGGGTGTGCAGGGTGTTATAAAGGGGTGGGGGGATTGACATTAAAAGGATGGGAAGAGGCAGCAGGGGCAGAACCATTCTAACAGGGGGGAACTGGGATAAAACAAAGTACAACTTAATGCAACTAAAACATATAATAACACAATACAACACGCTGTAACATCTTGGATGCAATAAATTACATTTTGAAGAGCCACCTGGAGTCCCGCATCTCTCATTTAGGTTCTTACAGTAGTGCCCACGTTTAAGTTGTTGAACTTGGACTTATTGGCAGTAAGAGACCTCCCGGTGAACTCAGCAGGAGGCGGCCGCAAGGATCAGGCATCTGGAAGGAGGGTGACCAGGGCCCGGACAGGAGTTGCTGCTGGACAGTACCCGGATCGGAGCCTCTATGTACAGCACCTACTGCATAGCTGGACAGCAGGTGAGCACCGGGAATAATGGGGCAGAATAAGTCTGTTCCGCAGAGAGATGTGTATCAGCATTTTATGTGCATCAAGTCCAAAACACCTTGCTAAGCAAAAGCTCACAGAGCTCTTAAAAGGGACTATAACTCATATCCCAAATGCTGACTCTGAAGCCTTCTATACCAGAGAGGTTTGGGACTCTGTGGGGTTAAACTGTATAATGCTGTCTCTCAGTGTGACAAAACAGCAGTGGAACTTTTCCCTGCTTGCCGAGTCCTTGTGGAAATCTCTGCCATGAATGCCCCACTGCTGTGCCCCTCCCCGCCCCCGTTGCACCTGAACCCTCGCAGCCACAGCCTCAGCCAGCCTCTCCAGCTGTGAGAGTGGGGGGAAGAGAGGGGGGAAGGGAACAGAAACTGCTGCTGCTCCGGCCCAGAGCCGGATCCCGAATCCTGGATCCCGCTGCCCTTCTGCCTGTGCAGGGGAAAGGCGTCGCTGTCCCAGCCTGCCCCGTTCCCGGCCCGCTCGCACCGCCGGCTCCCGCAGCCCCGCGCTCGGCCCTGGCTCCGGCCCCGCGGGGCTCCAACCTGCACGGCGGGGCCGGCCTGCGCTCCATGGCCAAGGTGCACGGAAGTTGGAAGTTAACTCCCTTAAACCAGCGGGACCTGCATCTCATTGCTGGGGTGGTCACCACCGGCAACAAGAACCACTGAAAGAGACAAAAAATCACCCCCAGATCTCCTACTCCTACAGCTTTGGAGAAAATTACCAATGCTCTGCAAAATAGACAAGCACATTGTTAGGTTCCAGATAAACCTTTTTTCCTTGCAGTTCCAGGAGAAACACTGAGACTGTATGGCTTCATCTTCCAGTGGGACTCTTCTCAAAATAATCCTTTGTTAATAATTGAATGGGTTTTTCTTTCTTACAGGTCACCAAAGACAATCTTCACACCTTTAGAGATGATTTCTCAAATTATCATTAAGGGCAGGGCAAGGCTTCCTGACATAGCAGGTTGTGAATTTAAAATCATCTCTTTACCTGTGATTGACTCCTATTTTGATTGGGCCATGCAAAAGTCAGCAGATTTACTGTAGGCCTTGTTAGATTTTCCAGGTGCTTGCTCCATTCATTATCCAGCACACAAACTGATCAAAGCTAAATTATGCTACAAAGAGAAACCCCTTATCAGTGAAGAGCCTTTAGATGCAGTTGCTCTCTTCACTGATGGGTCAGGACAAACACACAAGGCAGTGGTTACTTGGCAAAATAAAAACACTGAATCCTGGGAACAAGACATTCAAAAGGTCAAAGGTTCTCCTCAGATTGTTGAATTGGCTGCAGCTGTAAGAGCATTTCAGCTCTTCTCAGAACCTTTTAACTTATTCCCTGATTCTGCATATATTGCTAACATTGTTAAGAGAATTGAAGGGTCTGTTTTAAAAGACATTAGCAATGACAGATTGTGTCTTTGGCTTCTGTGTCTGTATCAAATTTTGTTACACAGAACTAATCCTTACTTTGTTGCTCACATTAGAGCTCACTCTGGACTCCCAGGATTTATGGCAGAATGAAATGCGTGAGCTGATGCATTGGCACAGCAACGCGTGATGAGGGAGACAGTGAAGATTGCGCCGAAGGTGTCTCTGAGGAGAAATATCCCCAGTAGCCACTTGTAGCTCAAGAGAAAGCAACAGAGATTGACATTAAAAGGATGGGAAGAGGCAGCAGGGGCAGAATCATTCTAACAGGGGGGAAATCTCTCAGTGTGACAAAACAGCAGTGGAACTTTTCCCTGCTTGCCGAGTCCTTGTGGAAATCTCTGCCATGAATGCCCCACTGCTGTGCCCCTCCCCGCCCCCGTTGCACCTGAACCCTCGCAGCCACAGCCTCGGCCAGCCTCTCCAGCTGTGAGAGTGGGGGGAAGAGAGGGGGGAAGGGAACAGAAACTGCTGCTGCTCCGGCCCAGAGCCGGATCCCGAATCCTGGATCCCGCTGCCCTTCTGCCTGTGCAGGGGAAAGGCGTCGCTGTCCCAGCCTGCCCCGTTCCCGGCCCACTCGCACCGCCGGCTCCCGCAGCCCCGCGCTCGGCCCTGGCTCCGGCCCCGCGGGGCTCCGACCTGCACGGCGGGGCCGGCCTGCGCTCCATGGCCAAGGTGCACGGAAGTTGGAAGTTAACTCCGTTAAACCAGCGGGACCTGCATCTCATTGCTGGGGTGGTCACCACCGGCAACAAGAACCACTGAAAGAGACAAAAAATCATCCTCCAGATCTCATATCTCCTACAGCTTTGGAGAAAATTACCAATGCTCTGCAAAATAGACAAGCACATCCTTATGTTCCAGATAATTCTTTTTTTCTTGCAGTTCCAGGAAAAACACTGAGACTGTATGGGCTTCATCTTCCACTGGGACTCTTCTCAAAATAATCCTTTGTTAATAATTGAAAGGGTTTTTCTTTCTTACAGGTCACCAAAGACAATCTTCACACCTTTAGAGATGATTTCTCAAATTATCATTAAGGGCAGGGCAAGGCTTCTTGACATAGCAGGTTGTGAATTTAAAATCATCTCTTTACCTGTGATTGAATCCTATTTTGATTGGGCCATGCAAAAGTCAGAAGATTTACTGTAGGCCTTGTTAGATTTTCCTGGTGTTTGCTCTGTTCCTTAACCAGCACACAAACTGATCAAAGCTAAATTATGCTACAAAGAGAAACCCCTTATCAGTGAAGAGCCTTTAGATGCAGTTGCTCTCTTCACTGATGGGTCAGGACAAACACACAAGGCAGTGGTTACCTGGCAAAATAAAACACTGAATCCTGGGAACAAGACATTCAAAAGGTCAAAGGTTCTCCTGAGATTGTTGAATTGGCTGCAGCTGTAAGAGCATTTCAGCTCTTCCCAGAACCTTTTAACTTAGTCCCTGATTCTGCATATATTGCTAACATTGTTAAGAGAATTGAAGGGTCTGTTTTAAAAGATGTTAGCAATGACAACTTGAGTCTTTGGCTTCTGTGTCTGTATCAAATTTTGTTACACAGAACTAATCCTTACTTTGTTGCTCACATTAGAGCTCACTCTGGGCTCCCAGGATTTATGGCAGAAGGGAATGCATGAGCTGATGCACTGGCACAGCAACGTGTGATGAGGGAGCTGCATGAGACAGTGAAGATTGCACCTCGGTGCTTCCTGCAGCTACCTTGCCTAACATTGTTGAACAAGCTAAATTGAGTCATGCCTTTTTTCACCAAAATGCACAGGCCCTCAGACGAGATTTTCACATCTCCCTAGAGCAAGCACAAG
>NW_026108354.1:0-11089 GCF_022539315.1 Serinus canaria | reverse complement strand
GGAGATGGCACTGGTGCCAGCTTGGTCCTGGGAGGCATCCTGCGCAATGTGTTACTTTAGGAGCCAGAAGGCTGCTCTGAGCCACAAGCCTCGGCACACCAAAGCAACGCTGCACCTTTTTACTGGAAGCAAGACTCACCAACCCTGGTTCTTGCTGGCAGGTTTCATGAGGTACTTGGCACTCTCAAACTAGCCTAACTTGGCACTGGTGCCAGCTTGGATCTGGGAGGCCTCCTGCGCAGCGCAGAATTTTAGGAGCCAGATGGCTGCTCAGGGCAACAGGCCCTGGAACACAAACAACGCCGGTTTTCCTGGAGAAACAAGAAGCACCAACCCTGGTTCTAGGTTTCAGATTGAAGGAGGTACTTGGAACTCTCAAACCAGCACAAGTTGGCACTGGTTCCAGCTTAGTCCTTGGAGGCATCCCGAAGAATGCGGAATCATTTTTGCCAGAAGGCTGCTCAGAGCCACAGGCCCTGGAATACCAACCTTGCCCATTTTCCTGAAGAAACAAGACTCCCCAACTCTGGTTCTAGGGGTCCGTTTACAGGAGCTACTTGGCACTCTCAAACCAGCCAGTGTTGCCACTGGTGCCAGCTTGGTCCTGGAAGGCCTCCTGCGCCATGCAGAATTTAAGAGCCAGAAGGCTGCTCTGAGCCAGAGGCCCTGGAACAAAAGCTTTGCCCCATTTCCCAGGTTTGGAAAACTCATCAACCCTAGTTCTAGGAATCAGTTTGCAGGAGGTACTTGGCACTCTCAAAACAGCCCAAGTTGGCACTGCTGCCAGCTTGGTTCTTGGTGGCATCCTGAGCAATGCGGAATTTTAGGAGAGAGTAGTCTGCTCCGAGCCACAGGCCCTGGAACAAACAACGCTGCCCCTTTTCCCTGGAAACATAGCTCACCAATCCTGGTCCATGGTGTCAGATTGCAGGAGGTACTTGGTACTCTCAAACAAGCCCTATTTTCCCCTGGTGCCAGCTTAGTCCTAGAAGGCATCCTGCAAAATGCGGAATTTTAGGAGCCCGAAGGCTGCTCCAAGCCACAAGCCCTGGAACACCAACACAACGCTGCCCGTTTTCCCTGGAAACAAGACTCACCAACCCTGGTTCATGGGGTCAGTTTGCAGGAGGTACTTGGCCCTCTCTGTCCAGCCAGAGTTGGCACAGGTGCCAGCTTGGTCCTGGGAGGCCTCCTGCGCCATGCAGTATTTTAGGCGCCAGAAGGCTGCTCTGAGCCAGAGACCCTGGAACAACAACACCGCCCGATTTCCTGAAGAAACAAGACTCACCAAATCTGGTCCTAGGGGTCTGTTTTCAAGAGGTACTTGGCACTCTCAAACCAGCCCAATTTTGCACTGTTGCCAGCTTGGTCCTTGGAGGCATCCTGCACAATGCGGAATTTTCGGAGCCAGAAGGCTGCTCTGAGCCACAGGCCCTAGATTACCAATGCTGCCCCTTTCCCTGGAAACAAAGCTCACTAGCCCTGGTTCATGGTGTCAGATTGCAGGAGGTACTTGGCAGTCTCAAACCAGCCCAAGTTGGCACTGGTGCCAACTTGCCTCTTGGAATCTTCCTGCGCAATGCGGAATTTTTTGATCCAGAATGCTGCTCCGAGCCACAAGCCCTGCAACACCAACGCAACGCTGCCCATTTTCCTGAAGAAACAAGACTCACCAAACCTGGTTCACGGTGTAAGTTTGCAGGAGGTGCTTGGCACTCTCAAAACAGCCCAAGTTGGCACTGGTGCCAGCCTGTCTCTGGGTGGAGTACTGCGCAATGCGGAATTTTTCGAGCTAGAAGGCTGCTCTGAACCATAGGCTATGGAACACCAATGCTGCCCTTTTCCCAGGAAACAAGACTCCATATCCCTGGTCCATGGTGTCAGATTGCAGGAGGTACTTGGCACTCTCAAACCAGCCCAACTTGGCACTGGTGCCAACTTGGGCCTGGGAGGCCTCCTGCGCAATGCGGAATTTTAGGAGCCAGAAGGCTGCTCTGAGCCAGAAGCCCTGGAACAAAATCTTTACCCCATTTCCCAGGTTTGGAAAACTCACCAACCCTAGTTCTAGGAGTCAGTTTGCAGGAGGTACTTGGCACTCTTAAACCAGCCCAAGTTGGCACTGGTGCCAGCCTGCCTCTGGGAGGCATCCTGTGCAATTCGGAATTTTTTGAGCCAGAAGGCTGCTCCGAGCCACAGGCCCTGGAACACCTATGCTGCCCTTTTCCCAGGAAACTAGACTCACTATCCCTGGTACAAGGTGTCAGTTTTCAGGAGGTACTTGGCACTCTCAAACCAGCCCAACTTGGCACTGGTGCCACCTTGGTCCTGGGAGGCCTCCTGCGCAATGCGGAATTTTAGAAGAGAGTAGGCTGCTCTAAGCCACAGTCCCTGGAAGTACAAATGATGTCCCTTTTCCCCGGAAACCAAGCTCACCCAACCTGGTTCATGGTGTCATATTGCAGGAGGTACTTGGAACTCTCAAACCAGCCCAAGTTGGCACTGGTGCCAGCTTGCGTCTGGGAGGCGTCCTGCACAATGCAAGAGCTGCAGAGGACGGGTTACCGCATCTCGCCGAAGGTAGGGGACGTTTCCCGGCGTCTATCGGCAGAAGCCGCGGTCCGGAGCCCACAGCGACCGGCACAATACTGTGTGCGCGAACAAGCCGCTTCTTCGCCTCTTGGCGACGGAGAGCTCGGCAGATGCTGAGACGCGTTATACGAAGGCGCAATGCACCGGAATTGAGTGCACAGCTCTTAAACTGAGCCAGGACAAGAACTAATCACTTTCTAGACGTTTAAGCTTCGTTAAACAGACGAAGGGAAAAAATTCTAGGACAACTTTCTTTGCACCTTTCTAAGCTATTTGAAGCACTCCGTGGGGAATCTTACTTTTTCTTTTCGCCTCGGAGCTGATATTAATACGACTAGCTTTATGAAAAACGTCCGGGGATTCTTATTGTGCTGGAACAGTTTTTTCTTGAGAGAAAGCCTGGAAACGCTTTTTTGCTAAGATGTAGGCGGCAAGAGCCGCAGAAGACGGGTTACCGCAACTGGCCGAAGTGAAGGTGCCGGTTCCCGGCGTCTATCGGAAGAAGCCGCGGTCCGGAGCGCACAGCGACCGGCACAATGCTCTGTGCGTGAACAATTCTCTTCTTCGCCTCCGGGCGATGGAGAGGTCGGCAGATGCTGAGACGCGTTAAACAAAAGCCCAAAGCACCGGGATTGAGTGCACAGCTCCCAAACTGAGCCAGGACAAGAACTAATCATTTTCCAGACATTTAAGCTTCCGTTAACAGACGAAGGGAAAAAGTTCTCGGACAACTTTTCTTTGCACCTTTCTAAACTATTTGAAGCACTCCGTGGGGAATCTTACTTTTTCTTTTCGCCTCGCAGCAGATAATAATTCGACTAGCTTTATAAAAAACGTCCGGGGATTATTATTGTGCTGGAACAGTTTTTTCTTGAGAGAAAGCCTGGAAACGCTTTTTCGCTAAGATGTAGGCGGCAAGAGCCGCAGAAGACGGGTTACCGCAACTGGCCGAAGTGAAGGTGCTGGTTCCCGGCGTCTTTCGTCCAAAGCTGCGGTCCGGAGCGCACAGCGACCGGCACAATGCCTTGTGAGCGAAAAAGCCGCTTCTTCGCTTCCGGGCGACGGAGAGGTCGGCCGATGCTGAGACGCGTTAAACGAAAGCGCAAAGGACCGGGATTGAGTGCACAGCTCTCAAAGTGAGCCAGGACAAGAACTAACCACATTCCAGACGTTTAAACTTGCTTTAACATAGGAAGGGAAAAAGTTCTTGGACAACCTCACCACTTCTAAAATTCTATTTAGAAGTAAAAAAGAACCCATTCAAACAACTACATCTCTGTTCCCATCTGTATAAAATAAGCAGTTCATTTCTGCTTTCTTAGCAGATTCTTTAGCTTCTATTGTTATGGCAACCTTTTCTTGCTTTTCGAGATTAGTACCAAATTCTTACAGCATATGATGAAACATAGGTTTGCTGTATCTTATATATCCTTTATTCTATATCTTATATTCTTATATACAGAAATCCAGCACGGAATTCAGACTTCAAATGAAGCGTCTGTTGAACAAGATTCAGCACAACGTTGGGACATCTAAGCTATTTTTCAGGAAAAGCCGCCAAACGGAAACTTTTTGGGCTTCTATACGATCATGGCTGCTTGCTTCCAGATCCTGACCTAAGTTGCTGGAAACTAGCTGCAGTATTATTGTGGGCAGTGCTGTGAATGTAGGACATCGTCATTCTTCTCTTCCATTGAAAACCTCAAGCGGAGTTGCATCACTTCTCTTCAAAATCCTGGATTTCTTCGCAAACTGGTAAAATAATGATGAATAAAGTGTTCTGTTCATGAAGTTTGAACCTAATGTTCAAAACGAAAAAGAAAAAAACATTCAGATATGGTCTGCAATAATACAGCAGAGAGAAGATGAACCAGACTGGCCTACAAAAGAAAGAAGTGAAGCAGAATTTGGGATATTGGAATACCTTGTGATGAATGATTCAAATAAATCAAGAAATTAAAAATAACCTATTCAAATTCAATCAGTGATGGACAGATAGAGAAAAAGGACTAATTACTACTAATATTTCTTTCATTCTCCAACAAGAAGTGCAATGATCCTCTTGAATGCAGAGAAGATTTTTGGAAAAGACAGCAGCCTTCTTCTTGCCAACATATTCCTCAGAACTCCAGGAGACAAATCATTTGAGCTTTGAGGAGCTTTCTCTCTGTCAAACTTCCAGAGCATAGCCAATATTCTCTTCCTTTAGGGATCCTCGCTTCCCTGGGGGAGTGGTGGATAGTCTACAGCCCCGGTACATCAGCCAGACACTCCGCCTTATTTCCCATGGCTTCTGCAGCAAGGACATCATCTCCACTGGCTTTCTAGCCAAAATATATGCAAGGCACAACAAAGAACATAGCCAAAACCTTGAGCACAGCTTATGGGCTTTGAAAGAAACATCTCAGGATGGCAATACTGGATCTTCTGATCCAAACCATCAGGAAACCTTTCTTTAAAGGTGTTGGGAAAGATGAAAGTTTGACAAGAAAGTCTCACAGATATGTATGCTTGGCAGAAAGATTTTTGAATGTGGAGTCTGAAGAAAGAATAGAGTTGGAAGCAAGTTTTCATCTAGAAGGAAAGAATTGCTGAGCCAGTCTTACTGGATAACCAAGGAGGCAAAAGGTATGTTAGTTAGAAGGGGCTTTTATGACTTAGAGCAAAGGATAAACCCACCCCAAAGAAGAAGAGGATTTCACCAAGCTGGAAGATAGCACAGGCAAACAAGTCAGCAAATGTGGCAAGCAGAAGAAAGGTCTCCGAATGTTCCACTGCCAAGAAAACTGAAAAACAACTTTCAGCTTCAACTGTAATGTACTGACTTTAGTGAGTGGAGAATAGTAACATGACTATGGTAATTAGAGTAGTTATGATAGGCTATAGATAAGAGCTAAGGGATAGATTGGTTCTACTGTATGAAGATGCTCAGCAAAGTATATAATGCATTGTAACCAAAACCAAAGGCTCTCCAGGCCTGCCTGCAGCTAGAGCTGACAGATGTAGGTACAGGCTCTGTCACCCACCACCCTGGGCTGCTGCAATGTCTTGGATGGAATAAAGTGCATTTTGGAGAGCCGCCTGGAGTCCCGCATCCCTCAATTAGGCTCTTACATGAGGTGAAAAACTCTTCTGTGTATTGTACAAAAAAATAGCTATGTAATCTAGAGTTGCATGACCCAATATTTCTATTGAATAGGAACAATTTTTTATCAATATTATGGATCCACTTCTTTTCAGTGTGTTTGGTAAAAAACGTAAATTATCCTTTAAAAGGAATTCTTGGATGCGTACTGAGTACTACGGATTAGTTAAGGTGTTGGTTTGGCATGGCTTGGTTTTTGGTGGGGAGGGAAGAAGTCAGCCACAGAAGTGATTTTTTGTGGAAAGCTCCTAGAAACTTCCTCCATGCCTGGCAAAGTGAATCCCTGCTTGGCACTAAGAACAGACATGCTGCTAAGCCAATTCCAGAAGCTGGTAGTGCCTCGGTGATATATTTAAGAAGGAAATCAAAACTGCAGCCAGTTGAATTTGAAGTTGGGAAACTTTTGGGTTGGCACCTCTCCTGGTTTGAAAGCAAAACCAGTGAGACACTCTGCTGCAGAGGGTGTTTATTATTGTAATGCAGTTCTCGTAGTCCGTTTTGTAATCCTTCCTATTTTCTGCTGTTCTAGCATATGTTATTATGAATGGATTGTTCCTTTCCCCCCTGCAGTGTTGGTTTTTCCCCATAGACCTGCCCTTTTGTTCCCTGTTCCTTCTCCCATTGAACATCAACCCCTCCCCAAGCCTGCCCCTTTCTCTAGAAACTTCCCTATCAATTTTGTGCCCTTCAAAACCCCATTGGTTTGTTCAAGTTATTCTCCTCCCTTGTAGTCCCCCTACTGGTTTAAACATTGTGTTGCCCGCCTTGTGTTCCACCCCCACTTTCTCCCACTTGCTTCAAGATTGTATCCTCCCCTGGGACCTCCCCCCTTTTAGAAGCTGATGTTTGGCTCGGTTCCCTGGGCCAGGGCCTCCCGGCCAGCGCCTGTTGGGTTTGGGGGCGTTGCTTCCCCCGCCGGGACCTGGACCTCCGTTCTGTGAGCCAGGTCTGGGGTCTCTATTCCTACCATGGGGTGCAGGGCCCCCTGAAAACGGTGGCTGGTGGATCAGCCTGTTTGGGGTCTCAGTGGACCACTCTCTGCTACAGCTCTTTCAAAAGAAAAAAAAAAAACAACCCAAAAAGAAAAACAAACAAACAAACAAACAAAAAGTTAATTAAAAAGAGTTGAAAGAGCTGGCAGCTCAAAAAATTTTTGCAAGCCTGTTTCAGGACAAAAGGGACTTTCCACACTGTCAAAGAGGAACATCTTCAGTTTGGACTTTTTCCTGAAACTCAGCTGTTTGGACTTGAAGCAATGAACTTTCCTTGGCCTGTTTTTGCATTTTCTTCTATTTTAAGATTGTTTTGGTGATGTGATGGGAATTTGGTGTTCTGCAGGTGAAGGGTTTCCCTGATGGCTCCACACCAGCATTTGATTGATATTTTGATTGGCAAAACATAACAAAAAATGCCTCTCAGATGTTTGTTCTTTCCTCTGCTTGGTCCAGCAGATGAAATTGCAAACATTTTTCTTTTTAATTGCTTTTTAATATAAAAAGGGTGAGATGTCACCAACATATTTTATGAGAAATCCTTTACTTAGGATTTTTCCTCTCCTGAGAGCTGAGAGCCTCAGGAACAAACTGTAAACAATTCTTATCTGCTACTGTAGAATGCAACATGGAGAAATCTGTGATTGGCCCCGTCAGACTGTTTGAAATTAAGAGCCTATCACAGGACACCTCTTCTGCAGGTCTCTATCTGAGAAGACCTGAGTTTACATTCTATTCTATTCTTAGCATAGCCTTGTAGTGAAAACTTTCACTTTATTATTTTAGCATAGTTTTTATATCTTATATATCATATAAAAATAAATGAAGCCTTCTGATGCATGGAGCCAACTGTCTCGTCTCTAACCTCATCCTGGGACCCCAGGAAAACCATGGAACAGCTGCCACCTTGCGTCTGGGAGGCATCCTGCGCAATGCGAAATTTTTTGAGCCAGAAGGCTGCTCCGTGTCACAGGCCCTGGAACAAAAAATGCTGCCCATTTTCCATGGAAACATAGCTCAAGAACCCTGGTTGTAGGAGTTAGTTTGCAGGAGGTACTTGGCACTCTCAAACCAGAAAGAGATGGCACTGGTTCCAGCTGGGTCCTGGGAGGCATCCTGCACAATGCGGAATTTTAGGAGCCAGAAGGCTGCTCTGAGCCCCAAGCCCAGGAAGACCAACGAAACGCTGCACCTTTATCCTGGAAGCAAGACTCACCCACCCTGGTTCTTGCAGTCAGTTTTTAAGAGGTACTTGGCACTCTCAAACCAGCCAGAGTTGGCACTGGTCCCAGCTTGGTCCTGGGAGGCATCCTGCACAATGCGGAATTTTAGGAGCCAGAAGGCTGCTCCGAGTACCAGGCCCTGGAACACGAACAACGCCCGTTTTCTTGGAGAAACAAGAGGCACCAACCCTGGTTCTAGGTGTCAGTTTTTAGGAGGTACTTGGCACTGGTGCCAGCTTGGTCCTGGGAGGCATCCTGCACAATGCGGAATTTTAGGAGCTCGAAGGCTGCTCCGAGTACCAGGCCCTGGAACACAAACAACGCCCATTTTCCTAGAGAAACAAGACGCACCAACCTTGGTTTTCGGAGTAAGTTTTCAGGAGGTACTTGGCACTCTCAAACAAGCCCAAGTTTGCAATGGTGCCAGCTTGGTCCTGGGAGGCATCCTGCGTAATGCGGAATTTTAGGAGCCAGAAGGCTGCTCTGAGCCACAAACCCTTAAACCAAAACTTTGCCCCATTTCACAGGTCTGTAAAACTCACCAACCCTGGTTCTAGGGGTCAGTTTGCAGGAGGTACTTGGCACTCTCAAACAAGCCAAATTTGGCACTGCTGCCGGCTTGGTTCTGGGAGGCATCCTGCGCAACGCGGAATTATAGGAGAGAGTAGGATGCTCCGAGCCACAGGCCCTGAAACAACCAACGCTGCCTCTTTTCCCTGGAAACATTACTTACCAACCCTGCTTCTATGTTTCAGATTGCAGGAGGTACTTGGCACTCTCAAACCAGCCCAAGTGGGCACTGGTGCCAGCTTGGTCCTTGGAGGCGTCCTGCGCAATGTGGAATTTTTAGAGCCAGAAGGCTGCTCAGAGCCACAGGCCCTGGAACAACAACACCGCCCGTTTTCTGACGAAACAAGACTCACCAACTCAGGTTCTAGGAGTCAGTTTGCAGGATGTACTTGGCACTCTCAAACCAGCCAGAGTTGGCACGGGTGCCAGCTGGGTCCTGGGAGGCATCTCGCACAATGCTGAATTTTAGGAGCCAGAAAGCTGCTCCCAACCACAGGCCCTGGATCACCAACGCTGCCCCTTTCCCTGGAAACAAAGCTAACTAACCCTGGTCCATGGTGTCAGATTGCAGGAGGTACTTGGCACTCTCAATCCAGCCAGATTTGGCACTGGGGCCAGCTTGCGTCTGGGAGGCATCCTGCGCAATGCAGAACTTTAGGAGCCAGAAGGCTGCTCTAAGCCACAGGCCCTGGAAGAAAATCTTTTCCCCATTTCCCAGGTTTGGAAAACTCACCAACCCTAGTTCTTGGAGTCAGTTTTCAGGAGGTACTTGGCACTCTCAAATGAGCCGGACTTGGCACTGGTGACAGTTGGTCCTGGGAGGCCTCCTGCGCAATGCAGAATTTTAGGAGCCAGAAGGCTGCTCCGAGTACCAGGTCCTGGAACATGAATAACGCCCGTTTTCCTGGAGAAACAAGACGCACCAACCCTGGTTCTAGGTGTCAGTTTTCAGGAGGTACTTGGCACTCTCAAACCAGCCCAAGTTGGCACTGGTGCCAGCTTGGTCCTGGAAGGCATCCTGCGAAATGCGGAATTTTAGGAGGTAAAGGCTGCTCTGAGCCACAAACCCTGGAACCAAAACTTTGCCCCATTTCACAGGTCTGTAAAACTCACCAACCCTAGTTCTAGGAGTCAGTTTGCAGGAGGTACTTGGCACTCTCAAACAAACCCAAGTTGGCACTGCTGCCAGCTTGGGTCTGGGAGGCATCCTGCGCAATGCAGAATTTTAGGAAGAGTAGGATGCTCTGAGCCACAGGCCCTGAAATAACAAACGCTGCCCCTTTTCCCTGGAAACATAACTCATCAACCCTGCTTCTAGGTTTCAGATTGCAGGAGGTACTTGGCACTCTCAAACCAGTCCAAGTGGGCACTGGTGCCAGCTTGGTCCTTGGAGCCATCCTGCGCAATGCGGAATTTTTTGAGTCAGAAGGCTACTCTGAGCCACAGGCCCTGGAACACCAACACCGCCAGTTTTCCTGGAGAAACAAGACTCACCAACCGTGGTTCTAGGAGTCAGTTTTCAGGAGTTACTTGGAACTCTCAAACCAGCCAGAGTTGGCCCTGGTGACAGCTTGGTCCTGGGAGGCATCCTGAACAATGCGGAATTTTTAGAGCTCGAAGGCTGCTCTGAGCCACAGGCCCCGGGACACCAATGCTGCCCCTTTCCCTGGAAAGAAGACGCACCAACCCTTTTTCATGGTATCAGATTGCTGGGGGTACTTGGAACTCTCAAACCAGCTCAGTGGGCACTGGTGCCAGCTTGGTCCTTGGAGGCATCCTGCGCAATGCTGAATTTTTTGAGTCAGAAGGCTACTCTGAGCCACCGGCCCTTGAACACCAACACCGCTTGTTTTCCTGAAGAAACAAGACTCACCAACTCTGGTTCTAGGGGTCAATTTGCAGGAGGTACTTGGCACTCTTAAACCAGCCGGAGTTTGCACTGGTGCCAGCTTGGTCTTGGGGGGCATCCTGCGCAATGCGGCATTTTAGGAGAGAGAAGGCTGCTCTGGGCCACAAGCCCTGGAACAAACAACGCTGCCCCTTTTCCCTGGAAACAAAGCTAACCAAACCTGGTTCTAGGTTTCAGAATGCAGGAGGTACATGGCACTCTTAAACCAGCCCAAGAGGGCACTGGTGCCATCTTGGTCCTTAGAGGCATCCTGCGCAATGCTGAATTTTTTGAGTCAGAAGGCTACTCTGAGCCACCGGCCCTTGAACACCAACACCGCTTGTTTTCCTGAAGAAACAAGACTCACCAACTCTGGTTCTAGGGGTCAATTTGCAGGAGGTACAGGGAACTCTCAAACCAGCCAGAGTTGGCACTGGTGCCAGCTGGGTCCTGGGAGGCATCCTGCACAATGCTGAATTTTAGGAGCCAGAAAGCTGCTCTGAGCCACAGGCCCTGGATCAACAATGCCACCCCTTTCCCTGGAAACAAAGCTCACTAACCCTGGTTCATGGTGTCAGATTGCAGGAGGTACTTGGCACTCTCAAACCCGCCCAAGTTGGCACTGGTGCCAGCTTGCCTCTGGGAGGCGTCCTGCGCAATGCGGAACTCTAGGAGCCATAAG
>NW_026108353.1:0-11098 GCF_022539315.1 Serinus canaria | reverse complement strand
GTTCCTCGGGTACCACTGGCAGAGGAATAACATCAATTTCGGTTAAAAAAGCAAAAGAATTCTCCTGTTTCCACACATTAGTAAAGGCATGCAAATTCATAACTGGCCAACAATGTACCTTTGAGATGCAGCTGCGCCCCACAAACGGGGCCTTTCTCCCCGCAGAGAAGCGGGGCTGTCTTAAGCAGAAAGAAAACAGCCATTGAAAGGAGCCACCAGGGTCCCCGGCAGCGGGAGGGGAGCCGGGCAGAGGTGGGGGAACGTGTTGGCTTCGGCAGATGCGGGAGAGCCGAGTCTGCCGCAGAACGGAGCCGGCCGACCTGGGGGTGCCCAACGGCGGCGGCGCTGCCCGGGCAGGGCGGCTCTGGGCAAGCAGGGCACCGCCAGGGGCACGGCAGGGATTGCTCTGCCCAGGGGCACAGCCAGGGATACAGCCGGGATTGCCCTGCCCAGGGGCACAGCCAGGATTGCCCTGCCCGGGGGCACAGCTGGGATTGCCCTGCCCAGGGGCACAGCCGGGGACACAGCAGGGATTGCCCTGCCCAGGGGCACAGCCAGGATTGCCCTGCCCGGGGACACAGCTGGGATTGTCCTGCCCGGGGGCACAGCCAGGATTGCCCTGCCCGGGGACACAGCTGGGATTGTCCTGCCCAGGGGCACAGCCGGGATTGCCCTGCCCAGGGGCACAGCCGGGGACACAGCTGGGATTGTCCTGCCCAGGGGCACAGGGCAGCCCAGGGGAGGGCACACAGAGCCCGGGTGCTGTCCCAGCCTCTCCAGGAGGGACGGCTGCTCCTCTCTGTGGTGTTTCTGATAAACACGGGAGCAGGCTCTCTGTGCTAAAGTGATTTCAGCATTTATTACAATAAAAGAAAGGCCCAAAGCAGGGTCTGGGCCGGGCAGGAGCGTTCCCCTGAGGATGCTCAGCAGTGATGGCCCCGAAGGTCCAGGGGAATGGCACAGCTTCCCTGGGTCAGGAGCCCCTTTTTATCCTGTTTTTGTCTCTCTGGATTGGTTTCTGTTTGGATCCTTTGTTTGCATGAAGGTTTCAGGCCTTGGTTGGCCCTTACAGCTCTGTCAGGCTGGCTCTGGTGCTCTTTGCTGAGGTTGTTATGGTACCCTGAGTACAGGATTTCCTATAAGAACCCTTTTAACCCTTGTACAATATAACAACCAAACTAACAGTTCGGGCTTAACCATCTATTAACCGTTTTACAACAGTTTCTCACCTGTTTTTAACATTTCAGGGGGCTGGGATGTGCCCAAGCCGTCCTTCCCTGCAGGGGACATCTCAGGGAGCCACTGTGCCCCACCCGGAGTGACACCACCTTTGATTTGCTGGAGAAATGAACTGCTCTGTGCCCATTTGCCTGGCCTGGAATGGCAGAACTGGACCTGACTTCCCAGGATTCCTGCCTGGAATTCCTCATCCTGGGTGCAGGGGGACTCCTGGAAGAGGTGTCAGCCAAATTCCCAAAGGGCAGCGCTGGCCCTGCTCCTCCAAAGCAGCCCTGGAGCAGCAGCAGGGAGCTCAGGGTTTCCTTCCTGGTGGGTGGGAATCGCTCCTTTCACTCCTTCTCCCGTTGTACAGCTTTGGGAGCCCATTCCCACGGGTGAAATTCCATCCTGGCCGTGTCAGCCCAGGGAACACAGGGAATATCTGGGATTTTGTGCTCTGCACTGCAGCCCCCTTGGGTCCTGGGTTAACCCAGGGCTCGGTGAGGGGAAGGTGCAGGTTTGGCTCATGGTCTGGAAATGAGGTTTTCTCCTGGAGCTGCCTGCTGGGAGCCCCTCCCCAGGAACGCTCCCTCTCGGATTTATCTTCTTCATTCGATAGAAATCATTTGTGAGGGGACAAGGCCACTGTCAGGGAACAGAGTGGCATTGACACCCCCGAACAATGCCATGATTATTGCCCAGCCATCAAATCAACGGGTGTCTGTTGGTGAGTCACTGCTTTTAAGCCCCTAAACCGATTGAGAGCTCTTGCCTTGTCCTCCTGCCCACCACGGTGACAGTTGTGTCCCCGCCTGGGCCCGTGAGCCCTGGCAGCATCTGACAACTCTTCATTAATTGGCACTTTTGTTGTCCTCGCACGAGCTGCGGGGGGACTGTGGCAGCATTGTCAGGGCCGGGCAGATGGGGCAGAGCCGTGCCCGCAGGCACAGGGACAGGGACTGCGGGGACAGCTGAGCCCTGCCCCGGCACCGCCCAGCCACCAGCGCTGGCACCCGGCTGGCCCGGGCTCTCCAGAGGAGCAGTGCCAGCCATGCCAGCTCCTCCTCCACGAGCTGCTCCTGGGAAACAAAACGCTGGGATGGCCCCGTGCATCCCCCTGCAAGGACCACAGACCTTCCGAGGGGATCCCCCGGGAGCTGGGGCTGGGATCCCACACTGGGGACCCTGTGGGGACCCATTGCTGTCCCCCCACCCTGGGGATCCTGTGGGGATCCATTGCTGTCCCCCCACCCTGGGGATCCTGTGGGGATCCATTGCTGTCCCCCCACCCTGGGGGATCCCATGAAGAGCTGTCCCCCACACTGGGGATCCCCCAGGGAGCTGCTGGAGGTGCCGCCCCGTGCTGGCACTGCTGTGTCACCCAGGGCTGTGTGTCACCCAGGGCTGTATGTCACCCAGGGCTGTGTGTCACCCAGGGCTGGTGTCCCCACGGCCCCACCTCTGCCTGTCCCCACCCAGGACAGGGCCGGAGCTGCCCGGATCGGATCCCCCAGGGAGCAGAGCTGCCCCTCGTGTGCCCCTCCGGAGGGGACACGCGAGTCCCATCAAGCCGCAGGGGGGACGAACGGGGACAGTTTGACATTTGTGTGAGACAGGGTCAGGACACCGCGTCAGCCTCGGCTTCCCCGCCGGCAGCCGATGCAAATGAGCCGGGACGGAGCCCCCGGGAGAGCCCACCTGTCCCGGCGGCTGTCGGGGACCGCAAGGGACACGAGGGGACACGAGGGGACACGAGGGGACACGAGGGGACGGGGGGCACGGGGCAGCAGCAGCTCCCGAGGCGATGCCGGCAGGAGATGTGGGACAGGCTCCCGGCCAGGGGGACAGAGCAGAGCTCCCCCGGCACAGTCACCTCCCGGCCGGGCTGTGACAGCACCACCGGCCAGGGGACAGCAGCCAGTGTCCCCAGCTGGGCCGGGGTGGCTGCGGGCAGGAGCAGCCTCAGGACAATTCCTAAAGACTTCTCACCACAAACAAGGTGCAGCTTTTGGCTCCCCCTGGCAGGGACCCTCTGGCAGGTCTGGCTTTGTCTGGACGGATGTTCGTCCTTGTCCTCCAGACAAACCACCGGAATTCCCTCTGCAGCTCCTCCCCACATCCCTCTGCTTTATCCCAGGCTGCTCTCAGCTCATCCTTGGTCCACGAAGGCTCCTTCCCTTCCCTTCCCTTCCCTTCCCTTCCCTTCCCTTCCCTTCCCTTCCCTTCCCTTCCCTTCCCTTCCCTTCCCTTCCCTTCCCTCCCTTCCCTTCCCTTCCCTTCCCCTTCCCTTCCCTTCCCTTCCCTATTCCCTTCCCTTTTCCCTTCCCTTCCCTTCCCTTCCCTTCCCTTCCCTCCCTTTCCCTTCCCTTCCCTTCCCTTCCCTTCCCTTCCCTTCCCTTCCCGTCCCTTCCCTTCCCTTCCCTTCCCTTCCCTTCCCTTCCCTTCCCTTCCCTTCCCTTCCCTTCCCTTCCCTTCCCTTCCCTTCCTTCCCTTCCCCTTCCCTTCCCTTCCCCTTCCCTTCCCTTCCCTTCCCTTCCCTTCCCCTTCCCTTCCCTTCCCTTCCCTTCCCTTCCCTTCCCTTCCCTTCCCTTCCCTTCCCTTCCCTTCCCTTCCCTTCCCTTCCCTTCCCCTTCCCTTCCCTTCCCCTTCCCTTCCCTTCCCTTCCCTTCCTTCCCTTCCCTTCCCGCCTTCCCTTCCCTTCCCTTCCCTTCCCTTGCCTTCCCTTCCCTTCCCTTCCCCTTCCCTTCCCTTCCCTTCCCTTCCCTTCCCCTTCCCTTCCCTTCCCTTCCCCTTCCCTTCCCTTCCCTTCCCTTCCCTTCCCTTCCCTTCCTTCCCTTCCCTTCCCTTCCCTTCCCTTCCCTTCCCTTCCCTTCCCTTCCCTTCCCTTCCCTTCCCTTCCCTTCCCTTCCCTTCCCTTCCCTTCCCTTCCCTCCCTTCCCTTCCCTTCCCTTCCCTTCCCTTCCCTTCCCTTCCCTTCCCTTCCCTTCCCTTCCCTTCCCTTCCCTTCCCTTCCTTCCCTTCCCTTCCCTTCCCTTCCCTTCCCTTCCCTTCCCTTCCCTTCCCTTCCCTTCCCAAACCTTCCCTTCCCAAACCTTCCCTTCCCTTCCCAACCTTCCCTTCCCTTCCCAACCTTCCCTTCCCAAACCTTCCTTCCCTTCCCCTTCCCTTCCCTTCCCTCCTCCCTTCCCTTCCCTTCCCAAACCTTCCCTTCCCCTTCCCTTCCCAAACCTTCCCTTCACCTTCCCTTCCCTTCCCTTCCCTTCCCAAACCTTCCCTTCCCCTTCCCTTCCCAAACCTTCCCTTCCCAACCTTCCCTTCCCAAACCTTCCCTTCCCAAACCTTCCCTTCCCAAACCTTCCCAACCTTCCCAACCTTCCCAGACCTTCCCAATCCCTTCCCTTCCCAAACCTTCCAACCTTCCCTTCCCTTCCCTCCCTTCCCTTCCTTCTCCCTTCCCAACCTTCCCAAACCTTCCCAAACCTTCCCAAACCTTCCCAAACCTTCCCAAACCTTCCCTTCCAAACCTTCCCCTTCCCAAACCTTCCCTTCCCAAACCTTCCCTTCCCAAACCTTCCCAAACCTTCCCTTCCCAAACCTTCCCTTCCCAAACCTTCCCAAACCTTCCCAAACCTTCCCTTCCCAAACCTTCCCTTCCCAAAACTTCCCAAACCTTTCCAAACCTTCCCTTCCCAAACTTTCCCAAACTTTCCCTTCCCAAACCTTCCCTTCTTAATTCTTTTCTTTCTCTTTCTCTTTCTCTCTTTCTTTCCTTCTCCATCTTCTTTTTTGAGTCTTTATTCTCTTCGCTTCCCTTCCTTTCTTTCTCTTTCCCGTTTCCCTTTTTGACCTCTCTGCCCCTCTCTCAGTCGAACCCACCCCAGCGGTGCCCATAACTCCCAGCAGTTCGGGTTTCCCTCTATTCCATGCCAGCCCGGATCCCTTCCCTTGGCGTTTCCAGCGGGTTTGGGACCCGCGGGTTCCTCTCTGCTGCTGACGCCCGGGGCAGATCCGAGGGCAAAGAGCGCAGATCCCAGCCCGAGTGCCGTCAGTTTCTCCTCTCGGTGCTGCTCTCAGCCCCTTGTGCCCTCCGAGGGCGGCGGGGGTGCCCAGCAGGGCCGGCTGCTCCCTGAGCACAGCTTGGAGCCCAGCGGGTGCCCCAGCCGAGCTCCCTGGGGAAGGAAATGGGATTTACTCCCTGGCTCGGAGCAGACCCCGCGTTCGTGTCTGCCCAGCTGCTGGAGTGACTCGGGGGCAGCCCCGAGGTCCGGCAGGAGGGAGATTTGCAGCTACCCTGGCAGGGCCTGCAGCAGACAGCGCCGAGCTGGGGCTAAACCCGGCCCTTTGTGCACAAAAACCAGCGCTGAATAAAAACAAGTGCAGCTGGAAACCTCTCCGGGAGTGAGTGAGAGAGGGAAACAGCCCTACACCCATCAGGGAGAGAAAAATCATCTTCCTGGAGAACAGGGAGATACTGAGAAGTCTTAAAGTATATTAGAGCAGCTTAGAGCTCTCGATGTGGGGGAGAAACCCCGGATATTATCCCCGGTGCTAAGGAGATTATCAATGGATTTCACTCCCCAATCCTTTTTACAACCCCCATCTCATTAGAATAAGTAATAAAGATGACATCACAGAGAGGTCTAATTGATCAAAAAGAGCTCCCTTTAACTGTGTCCAGATTCACTCCTGCATTCAATGCCATTTTTTTCCCCCCGCAGAAACTCAGCTCTGCCTTTGATGGAACAGTTGAAAAGTTTTAGTATCAAATCAAACTCGCGTCGTTATTATGCAAAGCTTCCCCCGGTACTCCGCTTTGGTAAATGACCTCTATTAGCATGCAGATTGACTGGGGATTACCAGAAGGTTTCCCAAAATAATCATCAGAAAATGTCTTTCTAAGGGCTGCGTTCCCCCTGCGCGCCCGGCCCGGCCCCTCGCTCCTTCTGCCGGCCCGCCCGGGCTCGGCCCCCGCTCGGGCAGCCCCGGCTGTCCCCAGATGGTCGCGGGGCTCTTGTTGTCCCCAGCCCCGCTCTGAATAGGCCCAGGGATTCCCAGCGGGAGCAGCGAGGGAAGCGGTTTTGTGCAGGGCAGCAGGAATTTTGCCCCAGATGCCCCCACAGCCAGGATTTCCCTCCCTGCCTGCCGGGAGGAGCTGGGGAGGAGAGGGGACAGGGCAGAGCTGGGTGGTGTTTCCTCCACATCCCGATTGAACTGCTCCATTTCTGCTGGAATCAGCCCCTCGTGAGCAAAGAGGCTGAGGGAGCTGGGGAGGGGCTGGAGAATTCCTGAGGGAGCTGGGCAGGGGCTGAGCCTGGAGCAAAGGAGGCTCAGGGGGCCCTTGTGGCTCTGCACAAGTCCCTGCCAGGAGGGGACAGCCGGGGGGGTCGGGCTCTGCTCCCAGGGCACAGGGACAGGAGCAGAGGGAACGGCCTCAGGCTGGGCCAGGGCAGGCTCAGCTTGGCCAGCAGCAGGAATTTGCCCATGGAAAGGGGGCTCAGGCCTTGGCAGGGGCTGCCCAGGGAGCTCTGCAGTGCCCATCCCTGCAGGTGTCCCCTGGAGGTGGCACTGAGTGCTCTGGGCTGGGCACAGGGTGGCCATGGGGCACAGCTGGCACTGCCTGGGCTGGGAGGGCTTTGCCAGCCCCAGGGATTTGGGATTCTGTGGAATTCCACCACTTTCACTCCAGTGTCCCCCCTGAGGGACTTCAGCCCACGAGCACCTCCATGGGGTGCAGCCAGGGCTTCCCACAGCCCCACACACAAAAAACCCCAAATCCCCGAAGCTGGCAGAGCCCTCCCAGCCCAGGCAGTGCCAGCTGTGCCCTATGGATACCTTGTCCCCAGCCCAGAGCACTCAGTGCCACCTCCAGGCCTTCCTTGAACAGTTCCAGGTGATTTCCCCACCTGGCTGAAGTGGCTGCAGGAGGCAGAGGGGCTGGGGCTGCACAGACACGGTTTGGTGATTACAGACGAGAATTAACTGATAATTAATGCCATTAAAATGTGACCAGCTGTGGGCACTGATGCAGAAAGTGTCAACACTGGCCCAGGGAAATCTTTGCCCTGTTTGGAGTGACCTGCAGGGCCCCAGAGCTGCCCATCACTAAATCTGGCAGCTCAGCCCAGCCTGTGCTGCTGCTCCTGCTGCTGTCACGGCTCTGCTCTCCAAAACTGTCCCCAGGGGCTTCACCCTGCAGCTCCCCAGTCCCTGCCTGGTGCCAGGGCTGCCCTGGGGCTCTGGGAGGATCAAATCCCAGCCATGCCAACAGCAGAGGGGCCAATTACCCACTCAGTGGATCTGGAAATGCCCCTGATTCCCTCTTTTCCTTGTTTATCCCTGTGGTGGAGATGCCTTGGGAAGGTGACCCAGAGCAGAGGCTGGGCAGAGTCCCAGAATAAAGCAGGGATTGATTCCAAGGATCTCCTGCATGGACCCACCTTGGGCAGCACCAGAGCCCAGCCAGGGCTGCACCCAAGATGACCCAAAATGGCCCCAAAATGCCCGGCCGGGCACGGGGTCTCTCCCTGGGATCAGCTCTGCTCCATTCCCACCTTGCAGTTCATTGTCCCAGCCCAGCTTTAGCCCAGGCACTCCCACCCTGCTTGTTTTTCTCTCTCCAGCCCACGGGGTTTGTGCCCCTGGGCTGAGATTGGGATCATTTGTCCTTGGTGCCCAGCTGGAGCAGGAATTGTTTTGTCTCCCTGCTCTGGGCACAGAGCTCTCCATCCCATAATATGGAGCTCAGACCCACACAGTAAAGCAGCACAGAGTGTGAAACATAAAAAAGCCAAAGCTGAGGCCTCCTTTCCCCCAGCACAGCTGTGATGTTGTGCCTCAGGATCAGCATTTAAACCCTGGGGTTCCTCTTCCATTCTGCTCCTCCCCCTTTTCCTCCCCCGGAGGAGGCAGCAGGAGCCCAGCTCAGAGCATTCCCCAGCCCAGGAGCCATGGATCAGGGAAGCAGGGAATGGCTCTGCTGGAAGGACCCCACGGATCACCCAGCCCAACCCAGCCCTGCACAGACACCCCAACAATCCCAACATTTTTTATTATCTCAAACCTCAGGGTTCACCCAGCCCCTGCCATCAGCTGGGGAACAAACAAAATGGAAAGACTTGATGAACTTGAGAGCTTTTAGGGCTGAAACTCTGAATGTTGGACCTTCTGGCAGAACAGAATCCTTTCAGGTGCCAGCAGGTACCAATGGATTACTGTGGAACAGTAATTATTCTCTCTGTAATTATTGGAATTCTCCAATCATTCCATATCATTTTTCCCCTGTAAAACTCTTTAAACGTGACTGGATTTCTGTCTTTGGGCATTTGGCTCTCCTGCTACCTTGGTGTCTCCTTGTTTCTTCTCTCAATCTTGATTTTGGGTCCCTTTTCCCAGGGGACCTGGACCCAACCTGGTGCATTTACAGCAAATCACTAAAACAGGACCAAATTGCAGAGCCCAAAATCCCCACAGCAGAGGAATTTCTCCTCGAAAGGAGGAAGGTGCCAGTACTGAACTCCTGGGGCTTTGGGGTTTTTTTTTGTCACTTTGGTCATCAAGTATTTATTGATTCAGTTTTTAAAATTTGTATTTTAATGTTGATTTATTAAACTTTTTTACATGATTGTGTCCTACATATGTGCATTAAGAAGATTCTTTCCAGGATCTGGGATTCTTGGTGGATAAACTGGGCCAGCAGAATGTCCTGGGATGGCCAGGAGAGCCCCGGATCCAGGGGAGCATTGGGAAGGGCATTCCCAGCATGTCAGGGAGGGGATCCTGCCCCTCTGCTCAGCTCCAGGGAGGCTCATCTGGAATGTCCTGTTCAGTTCTGGGCTCCACAGCTGAAGGAAGACCAGGAGCTACTGGAGAGGGTCCAGGGAAGGGCACAGAGATGATTTGGGGTCTGGAGCTTCTCTGGAGAGGAGAGACTGTAGGAGCTGGGCCTGGGTGTGGCATTCCCATTCTCTGAACAGAGAGAGACACAATTCTCTCTCCCAGGATTTTCCTGGGAAAGGCAGAGAGAAGCTCAGAGAAGAAGAGAAAACAATTCTGGTCTGGATTCACTGCTCCTGATGTTTGGCACCTGTGGAATGTGCTATGGAGATTGTTTACCCAGAGTGATTGGTAAATTGGGCACTGGTGAGGCTTGTTGGGACTTCCTTGGCCAGTGGGGTCAGACCCATGTCCTGGCTGTCTCAGACAGGGTTTTTCTTTAGTATCTCTTTCAGTACAGAATGTGATTTAGTGTAGCATTAGTGCAATACAGTACAGTTTTAATAAAGCAACTGTTCAGCCTTCTGAATCACTGAGTCAGAGCACAGCATTTCCCTGGCTGGGGGAGCCCTGCACAGATACCTGGTCAGGCTGGAGAAGGGAAGGTTGAGAGGGGATCCATCCATCCATCCCTCCATCCCTCCATCCATCCATCCATCCATCCATCCATCCATCCATCCATCCATCCATCCATCCATCCATCCATCCATCCATCATCCATCCATCCATCCATCCATCCATCCATCCATCCATCCTCCATCCATCCCATCCATCCATCCATCCATCCATCCATCCATCCATCCCTCCATCCATCCATCCATCCATCCTCCATCCATCCCTCCATCCCTCCATCCATCCATCCATCCATCCATCCATCCATCCATCCATCCATCCATCCATCCATCCATCCATCCATCCATCCATCCATCCATCCATCCATCCATCCATCCCTCCATCCATCCATCCATCCATCCATCCATCCATCCATCCATCCATCCATCCATCCATCCATCCCTCCATCCATCCATCCATCCATCCATCCATCCATCCATCCATCCATCCATCCATCCATCCATCCATCCATCCCTCCATCCATCCATCCATCATCCATCCATCCATCCATCCATCCCTCCATCCATCCATCCTCATCCATCCTCATCCATCCATCCATCCATCCATCCATCATCCATCCATCCATCCATCCATCCATCCATCCATCCATCCATCCATCCATCCATCCATCCATCCATCCCTCCATCCATCCATCCCTCCATCCATCCATCCATCCATCCATCCATCCATCCATCCATCCATCCATCCATCCATCCATCCATCCATCCATCCATCCATCCATCCATCCATCCATCCATCCATCCATCCATCCATCCATCCATCCATCCATCCATCCATCCATCCATCCATCCATCCATCCATCCATCCATCCATCCATCCATCCATCCATCCATCCATCCATCCATCCATCCATCCACATCTCTCCAGGGCTGTCAGGATGGTGCCAGACTCTGCTCAGAGGTGCCAGTGGCAGGAGAAGGAGCAATGGCCAGGAACTACAACACAACAATTCCAGCCCAGCCTGAGGAAGAACTTCCTTCCCTGGAGGAGCAGAGCCCTGGAACAGCTGCCCGGGGGGGGGCTGGAGTCTCCCTCTGGAGACATCCCAACCCCTGGGCACGTTCCTGTGTCACTGCTGCAGTGACCCTGCCTGGGCTGGGCAGGGCTGGGCTGGGATGAGCTGGGCTGGGGGGTCTCAGAGCTCCCTCCCAGCCCCGCCTGTGCTGATTGAGGGATCCTGGGCTCTCTGCTCTCTCCAAGATGAAGCCCGGGATCATTCCCAAGGCGGGGCTGGTTTCTGTCCCCCTCAGCCCGGAGAGGCAGCGCAATCTGTTCCCTCCGGGCCGCTAATGGCCCATCCCGCAGCCAGGGACCGAGTTTGTGACGGAAAGAGCCCGTATTGTTTGCCTAACAGTCAAGTGACAAATTATTTAATTAGCACATATGCCATTTGTCTCCACAGCTGTGTTCATCGTTCTAATTGCAAAGCAGCCTTAATTTATTGCGCCTATATTGCTCCCTAATACTAACGCGG
>NW_026108352.1:0-11098 GCF_022539315.1 Serinus canaria | reverse complement strand
CCCGCCGCTCGGTGATCCCAAATTCACGCGATTTTACCCCAAAATGACCACGGCTGCTCCCCCGTGCTGTAAAAATCGCAAGTTTATTAAAAAAGGCCCCAAATCGCGCAGGAAGGACGGGAGAGCTCGGCGGCGCTCCGTCCCTTCCTCGCAGTGAAGCAGCAGCGGAGCAGCGAGCGCCGCCCCCTCCCCGGGACCCCCCGGGAGCCCCGGCGGGCTCAGGGCGGCCCCGGGGGCGGCCCGGGCGGCAGGCGGGCCAGCTGCTGCGGCGTGGCCAGCGCCCGGAGCAGGCGGTTCTCCCTCTCCAGCGCCGCCCGCCGCTCGCTCAGCTCCCGGATCTGCTCCCGCAGCGCCTCCACCTCCTCCCGCACGGCCAGCAGCAGGTGCGACTTCACCAGGTCCTGGCGGGCACCGTCAGGGACCCCACCCACCGCGCCCAGGGACGGCCCTGAGCCCCCCACTGCTCCCTTCCAGGACCCTGAGCCCCCAGCTCCTCCCTTCCAGGATCCTAAATCCCCTGGCAACTCCATCCCAGCACTCCAATCCCCCCAGCTTGTCCCTTCCAGGACCCCAATCCCCCCAGCTTGTCCCTTCCAGGAGCCCAATCCCCCCCCCCCCCGCCATTTCCCCCCTCCCCGTCTCACCATGGCCCTCTCGATCTTGTTGTCGATGGCGGTGACGCCGCTCCCGGCGCTGGGGACGAGGCCGGTGTCAGACAGACGGACAGACAGACAGACAGAGCTTCCACACCCCCCCCTTCCCCCCCCCGTTTTTCCTTCCCCTTTTTTGGGGGGATGGGGGAGGGGAACTCGCGCCCCTCCCTCGCACCTTCCAAGCCCCGCCCTCCCCCGGAAGCGCGCACCGGAAGTGCCGTCCTTACCCCTCGTCCTCGCTCTCCTCGCTAGCCAATCCCAGGCGAGCGCTGAGCTCGGCCCCGCCCCCTGGGCGTGGCGAGGGGGGTTTGGGGGGCAGGGCCTGTAAATAAACAAAGGGGAAATTGGGGAGGGGGTCGGGGGCGTGGCCACCCCAGCCCCGCCCCTGAGACCCCGCCCACCTCACCTGCTGCACGAGCTGCGCGAAGGCCCCGAGGGACCGGGGCTGGTGGGGGGCGGGCACGGCCCGGGGGGCGTCCAGCGACACCGGGACCCTCCCGCCGCCGCCGCCGCCGCCGCCTCGCGGGGACGCGTCCCGCTCGTAGAAATCGCGGCACAGCCACCGGCCCCGCCGCAGCACCTCTCCCGGCGACAGCAAGCGAACGAGGCGGAACCGGGAGCCGCTGGGGCTGCCGGACGAGGAAGGCGAAGAAGCGGCGGCGGCGCCGGAGGCATCGCCGGCCGCGCTCCCGCTGCCGCCGCGGACGCTGGTGATAGCGAAGCCGCTTTTCTTGCGGCTCATGGGGGCGGCGGCGGCGGGAGGAGGAGGAGGAACATGGCGGGGCCGGCCCGGAGCCGTTACCGGCGGCGGCGGCGGTGGCGGCTGCAGCACCCGGAAGTGGGAACCGGAAGTGATGTTGCGCTTTAAGGCGGTCCCGGGGCCGCACGCAGGCGCGCCCCGCCCCAAACCACGCCTTCTTCACAGATAGCCCCGCCCTCCGCAGGACGCGCCCTCTTACCACGTGACCGCCCGGCGCCCCGCGGGTCCTCCGCGCCGCCAGGGGGCGCTGCGGCGGCGGCGGCGCGTCCCGGACGCTGCGTCAGCGCCAATGGAGCGGCGCGAGCGGGAGGCGGGAGCGGCCGGTGAGGGCGGAGGGGAGGGATGGGGGTGGGCCCGGAGCCCCTCCCGCGCCCGGTGACCACCCGCTGCCCCTCCCCCGCAGGCCGCTAGACCCCCCCCGCCATGGGCCAACGCCCCCCGTGAGCCCCCGGCCCGGGCCCGGCCGTGCTGGCGGCGGTGGGGGGGGGGGTGCGGCGCAGGATTCCCCCCCCCCCCAACCGTGGGACCCCCGAGAGAGCGACAGGTAACGGAGGGCGGGGAGGGAGGAGGCCGGGAGCCCCGGAGGGGGGGACAGAGCAAGCCGGGGTCCGGGTAGGGTTGGGGGGGAAGGGGGACCCCTGGATTGGGGGAGATTTGAGCGTTCATGTGGGGAGGGGGAGGCTGGGGGGGCCCCAGTGCCGGTGTTAGCGGAGGGAACGGGGATCCGCCGGCGTTCGGCGGGTCTGGGGCAGCCCGGCATCACCGCGGAGGGGTCGGGGTGGGGTTGGGAACCTCGGGTGAGGGAGGGCAGGGGACCAGCCCGGGTTGGGGAGGGGTCCTGGGTGACTGGGTGCTGCAGGTTGGGAGGGCCGGGGTGACTAGGCGCGCAGGGTTGGGTTTGGGGAGGGGGTCCTGGGGTGACTGAGGCGGCTGGGCTTGCTGCAGGGTTTGGGGAGGGGGTCCTGGGGTGACTGAGGCTGCTGCAGGGTTTGGGGTTTGGGGAGGGGGTCCTGGGGTGACTGAGGCGGCTGGGGCTTTGGGGAGGGGGTCCTGGGGTGACTGAGGCTGCTGCAGGGTTTGGGGAGGGGGTCCTGGGGTGACTGAGGCTGCTGGGGGCTTTGGGGAGGGGGTCCTGGGGTGACTGAGGCTGCTGGAGGCTTTGAGGTTTGGGGAGGGGGCGTCGGGAGCTGCCGTCCAAGGGGGGCTCGGGCTCTGGCGGTGGCGGTGGCCAGGGCCATGAGGAGGCCCGGGCGGGGCGGGGGGGTCCGGGGACACCGGGTCCGGGCGGGTCCCGGGAGCCGCGCTCGGGGGGCGGGGCGCGGTCTGAAGGCCCCGCCCCCAGCCATGAGCGCCCCCCCGCGGTCGGAGCTCGCCGCCGCCGCCGCCGCCCTGCTGCGCCTGGGCGAGGAGCGCCCCCCCGCGGCCGCCATGAGCCTGCTGCAGCGCAAGGGCCGCCCCGAGTGGCGCCCCCGCGAGGAGGAGCCGCGCAAGGGGTGAGGGGACAAAGGGGGACACCCGGGGGGACACGGGGACACCCCGGGGGGGGACACGGAAACCACCCAGGGCTGCCCTGGGGGGAAGTACCCCTGGACCACCCTCAGGGGACACTGGGAGCCCCTAGGACCACCTTAGACCACCCTCAGGGGACACTGGGATCCCTTAGGACCACCCTCAGGGGACACTGGGATCCCTTAGGACCACCCTGGACCACCCTCAGGGGACACTGGGAGCCCCAGGACCACCCTCAGGGGACACTGGGATCCCTTAGGACCACCCTGGACCACCCTCAGGGGACACTGGGAGCCCCAGGACCACCCTGGACCACCCTCATGGGACACTGGGATCCCTTAGGACCACCCTGGACCACCCTCAGGGGACACTGGGAGCCCCAGGACCACCCTGGACCACCCTCAGGGGACACTGGGAGCCCCAGGACCACCCTAGACCACCCTCAGGGGACACTGGGAGCCCCTGTGAGCACCCCGAGGGGAGACTGGGGTCCCTCAGGACCACCTGGGAGGTCACCGAGCCCCTCGGAATTCCCGAAAAGCTCCGACTCACCCTGGGGGAACCTGGGACCCCTGCCCCTTCCCAGGACCCCCAAAACCCCCCTGCACCCCTCAGCCCCCAAAACGGGGGACCGCAGTTCCCCCCATACCCCAGTGCCCCCGCACCACAGCCGCGGATTCCCAGAGAGTCTCTGGGGGGGTCGGGGCGTCCCCAGGAGTTCCGGGTGGCCCTGACCCCCCCGTGTCACCCCGCAGGGTCCCCAAGGCGCGGGAGGGGGGGTCCCTGCGGCGCCCCCTGCGCGTGGGGTTCCTGACGCTGCCGGCGCCGCAGGAGCGCGGCCCCCGGCCCTGCGCCCCCGGCATGGCCCCCCGCTCGCTGTCCTGCCACGCCGTGGGGCTCCCCGACCCGGGGGGACCCCCCTTGCGCCCCCCCGGGCCCCGCACCGGGCCCCCCGAGGCCCGCGGCCTGGAGGCACCGCCCGCCAAGAGAGGGGGTGAGTGGGGGCGGCAGGAATTGGGGCTGGGGGCGAGTGAGGGGGCTCAGGGTGGTTGCGGGGGCAGGAGGGGATCCTGGGGATGTCTGGGTGTCAGGGAGGCGACACAAGGAACTGGGGGGAGGGCTCGGAGGCGGTGCCGGCCCCTGACCCCCTTCCCGTCCCCAGGCGCCCCCCGGGGGGGCTGCGTGCGGCAGACGCCCCCCCTGAAGCCGTCGCGCAGCCCCCAGACCCGGCTGTCGGCGGGGGCGCCCCCGGCCGCGCTGGCCGAGCAGGGCGAGGCGGAGGAGCCCGTGTACATCGAGATGGTGGGGGACGCCCGGGGGGGCGCGGGGTGCGACCCCCGCCGGGGGGGCCCGGGGGCCGCGCCCGCCCCGCCCGCCGAGGAGCCCGAGGCCATTTACGAGGAGATGAGCTGCCCCCTGCCCGCGGGGGAGGGGCCGGGGCCGGGACACGCCCCCTTCCCGGGACATGCCCCTTTTCACGGACACGCCCCGCACGCCGCTCACGCCCCTTTCGGCGGCCCCGCCCATCACTCCGCCCACGCCCCCTACGCGGGACACGCCCCTTTCTCTGGGCACGCCCCTCATACCGGCCGCGCCCCCTTCATCGGCCACGCCCCGTTCTCCGGCCCCGCCCCCATCCCGCCTCCTTTCCCCAACCTGCTGCCGCCCCGCCCACCCCCGCTGGCCCCGCCTCCCGAGGGCGCCTCGCGCTTGCCCCTTCCCTCACGTCGCGAGGCCCCGCCCCCCGCCCGCGCGCGAAGCCACTCCACGCCCCTCCCCCCGCACCACGCGCCGGGAGGGGCGGGGCGCGAGCGCGGTGGGGCGGGGCTCGGCCCGCTGCCCCTCCCACCCTCCGCTGAAGCGCCGCCCCCCGGCAAGCGCCCGCCCGCCTACGAGAGCCTGCGCGGGGGCGTGGCCTCGGCAGGCCCCACCCTTCCTCGCGAGGAGGAGCCACCCCTTCGTCGGGGGGGCGGAGCCTCCGCCCGGCGCGGGAAGGAGACCGAGAGTGAGTGACAGGGGCGGGGCGGGGCTTGCGGCGGGGCCACGCCCTGTGGGCGGGACTGACCCTCCCCTCCCCCCCTTTGGCAGAGGCGCCGGAGCCCCCCCGGGAGGATCGGGGGGGGGCGGGGACGGCCCCGCCCCCCTCGGGGATCCCGGTGAGGGCGGAGGGGCCCCGGGGGCGGCCCGGGCCCCCCCTGCCCTGCCAGACCTTCCCCGCCTGCGGGAGAGCCTCGGGTACGTGCGGGACACACCTGGGGGGGCGGGGGTGGGGGACACAGGGGGTGGGTGACACAGGGGGCAGGGGGTGACAGCGGGGGAATGGCAGGGTGTCACCCCAGGGTGACAGCGGGGGGGCGGCAGGGGGTGACCCTGGGCGTGACACCGGGGGGGTGTCCCAGGGGGTGACCCCAGGGTGACACCGAGGGCTGCATGGGGTGACCCCCGGCTGACACCGGGGGGGTGTCCCAGGGGGTGACCCCGGTGTCCCCTGACGCCCCCCCCTCCCGCAGAGCTCCCCGGGGGTCCCCGCCTGGGCCGCTCCGCCTCCACCTCGGGGGTGCGCCAGGCCGGGGCCCCCCCGTTCCTGCGGGGCCCGCCCCCATCGCGGCCGCTGTCCGGGGGGGTCCCCGGTGGGGCGTTCCCCGCCGCCCCCCGGCCCCGGGACGGGCAGCTGCAGGAGGTGATCGACCGCAAGCGCTGCGTGTGCACCGAGATCAAGGCGCGGGGGGGGCGGGGGGGGGGGCTGTGCAAGCAGGACAGCCTGCCCCCCCTGCCCGCCCCCCCCGCCTGGAAAGGGTCGGGGGTCGCCGCCGCCGAGGGCCGCCCCCCGCCCCCGCCGCCCCCCGGAACGCCCCCGGCCCGCCGGCCCCACGCCGTGCTCTGGGACACCGCCATCTGACCCCCCCGGGGTGCCTGGAGCACCCCGAATCCGGCCCCCCTCATCACGGGGGGGTCCTGAGGATAATTATGGGGGGGTCCTAAAGTGGGGAGGGGGGGGCGACACGGCTGGGCCGGGTTGGGGAGAAACGGGGGGGTATTTATGGGATGTGGAGCCCTCCCCCTTAAATAATGGGGGGGGGACACTCTGAACACAAAGGGGGGAGGATGGAGACCCCAAGGGAGGGACCCCAATAATGGGGGGGAGGGGAAACACCCCAAAAAGCGGGGCAAGGATTAAACCTCCCCCAGAGCGGGGAGCCCCCAATGAGGGGGGTCCAAGCCCCAAAATCGGGGGGCAGCCTCCCCCCCTGCGAGCCGAGGGGTCCCTGTAAAGGGGGGGGTCACCCCAAAAGGGGAGGGTGCTGTATCTGCTTTGCAATGTATTTATGGGGGGGTATTTATGGGGGTGCATCGAGCAGGGGCCGGGCAGGGGGTTCTGCTCCGGGGGTCCGCAGTGCGGCCTGGGGGGGGGGGGGGTGCTGGAGGGGGGGCCCCCAGTGCGGGGAGGGGGGGGTGTGACAGGGGAGGGGGGATCTCCTCTGGGATTTTGGGTGGGGGACCGTGGGGGGGGCGCGGGGCCCCCCCGACCCTTTCCTGGGACCCCCCCCAGGCCCTCTGTGCCTCGTCCCCCCCCCGCCGCCCCCCGTTACCAGAATTGCCTTCGTCCCCGCGGGGTCCGGGGGGGCCCCAGCTGGGGGGGGGGGCGTGGGGACGGGGGTTTTGTAACGTGGTTCTGTGCACTATTAAAGAGAGATGCAGCTGGAAATGCGACTGTGGGGGGGAGCGCCCCAAAAAGGGGACTGGGACCCCCAAATCGGGACTGGGACCCCCAAAATTGGGACTGGGACACCCAAAATCGGGACTGGGATCCTCTAAAAGGGGACTGGGACCCCCAAAATCGGGACTGGGACACCTCCCCATAAAGGGGCCTGAGAGCCACCCAAAAATGGGGCTGGGGCTCTCTCAAGAATGGGACGGAGACCCCCCAAAAATGAGGCTGGGATCCCCCCCTGCAGCCCCTCAGAAGGTGCTCAGAGGGGGATAGCGGGATTTGGGAGAAAATGACCCCAAATGGGTTAGGAGAGGAGGTAATAGTAGTGATTTTGAGGGAAAATGACTCAAAAGAGGAATTTTATTTTGGTGGGGGGGGTCGAGGGGGCGGGGGGGGACGGCTCTGAGGGGACAAAAAGGGCGGGAAGATCCCGGGGTGCCCAGAGCCCCGTTCCTCACTGAGGGAACAGCTGGGACGCGCCGGTGATGGAAAATGCTGGTTTCTGTGGTGGAAAATGCCGTTTTTCCGTGAAACCCGCCCAAAACGAGGCGTTTACCTCCGAGCGGCGGCGAATCCCCTCAGGGCGGGGGGAGGGGCGGCTCTGAGGGGACGGAAAGGGCGGGAAGCGGCGGCGCGCGGGGCGCCAGGGGGCGCTGCGCGCGGCCAATCAGCGGCGGCGCCGCGGCGGCGGGGGCGGGGCCCGCGCGAGCGGGAAGATGGCGGCCGGCAGCGGCGGCGGCACCGGGCCGGGAGCGGGGCCCGGCGGAGGCCCCGGGGCCCGCAGGGGCAGCGCGGGCCGGGACGCGGAGGCCGAGGTTTGGTGCCGGCGGGTTCGGGAGCTGGTGAGCTCGGTTCCCGCCAACCGGCTCTGCTTCGAATGCGGCCAGCGCGGCGTGACCTACGTGGACATCAGCGTGGGCAGCCTCGTGTGCACCGGCTGCTCGGGGGCGCTGTGAGCAGGGCGGGGCCGAGGGCGTGAGGGCGGGGACGGACGGGGCGGGGCCTATTTACACCTATACCCGGTGGGAGGGGCCGTCGCTGGGTTAAGGTGTCGTTGATTCGCTATTCCCTTGGGGGCGGGGCTAGTGGGAGGGGGCGTGGCCGCGGCACGTGGCTTCCCACGCTGGGGTTCTTTTTTGGGAGAAAAAAGCTCCATTTTGGGTGTTTGCGGGCGCAGGGGGGCGCTGACCCCCCGAATCCCCCCCAGGCGGGGACTGAACCCCCCTCACCGCGTCAAGTCCATCTCCATGACGACGTTCAGCGAGGCCGAGGTGCTGTTCCTGCAGGCGCACGGCAATGAGGTAAGGGAGTGGCTGGGGGGGCTCTACCCTGCCCAGCCCACCCTGCCCGCGTCCCCACCGCCCCTCCCCGACCCCCCAGGCCTGCAGGAGGGTCTGGCTGGGCACCTTCGACCCCCGGACGTCGCTGCTCCCCGACTCCCACGACCCCCAGAAGGTGAAGGAGTTCCTGCAGGAGAAATACGAGAAGAAGCGATGGTAGGAGAGGGGCTGGGGGCTAGTTACGGGGGGTGGCACGGGGTGAGCACCCCTCAGCCGATGTTTTGCCCTCCCGCGGCAGGTACGTGGCACCAGAACAAGCGAAAGAGCGAGTGAACCCCCCCCAGAGCACTGCAGCAGAGCCCCGGCCCCCCCAGCCCCTCCCCGGGGACACGGGGACACGGCCACAGGTGGGACCGGGCCCCTCCGGGGGGTGCCCAGGGGGAGCGGCCCCCCCTGACCCTGCGGTGCCCCCCCAGCCTCGCCCAGCTGCCCGAAAAGCCAGCACCGACCTCCTGGCTGACATCGGGGGGGACCCCTTCGCCAGCCCAGCCCCCGCCCCCGCCTTCGCTGCCTTCCCTGGTGAGCTCGAGGGGCACGGGGGTCTTTGGGGGGCCTGGTGACCCCCGAGTGACGCCAGCCCCCTCCCCAGCCCCAGCCCGCTCTGCCTTCCCCAGTTTCAATGCCTTTGGAGCCAGCCCTGGAGCAGCCACGTTTGGCGGAGCTGTGCCCCCCTTCCACATCCCCCCCAGCACCATAGGTACCCCCAGAGCCCCCGGGGCTCCTGGAGAGGGACCAGGGAGGGGTTTGGTGCCCCCCCAGATCTTTGGGATTGATGGGCAAGGGGGGGCTGGGGTCTCTCCATCCCTGTGGGGTGCTGGGGAGGGGGCTTGGGGCCCCACCACCACTCTACAGTAGCCGTGGGGCCAGTGGGGAAGGGTTTGGTGGCAACCTGAGAGGCCTGGAGTTTTCTGGGGAGGGGGGAGGGAGTCCCCAGATCTCACTGTGGGGGCTGGGGAAGGAGTTTTGGGTCCCCTCCCACCCAGGATTAGTATGGACCCCCCTTTTTGGGGTGTACAGGCAGTTTTTGGGGGCTCCAGGAATTTTGGGAACCCCCCATGGCTCCTCTCTTGCACCTGCAGGAGGTGTGGCTGCCCAGGGCGTGGCCACCCCCGTTCCGCCCACAGGGGGAGGAGCTTCTGTCAGGTACTGCCCCACGCCCCCACACCTTGCTGGCCGTGCAGGACCCTCCCCTCCCCCCTGACAGCTCCCCCTCCCCCTGCAGCCCCTTCGGGACCCTCCGAGACCCCCCAGCGCTGCCCCACGGAGGTAAGTCAGGCTTCACCCCCAACTTCGGACCCCTCAAAGTGAGGAGGGGGCTCAGGGCTGACACCTGTGTCCCCCTCCCCCAGGATACACCAACCCCTTCATGGCCCCCGTGGCCCCCAGACCCTCCACCAACCCCTTCGAGAGCAACGGCCCCGGTGAGTGACCCCCTGACCCCCTGTTCCCCAGCCAGGGAGAGGGGTCTGCACCCCCTGACCCCCTGTTCCCCAACCAGGGAGAGGGGTCTGCACCCCTTGACCCCCCATTGCCCCCAGGGAGAGGGGTCTGCACCCCCTGACCCCCCATTGCCCCCAGGGAGAGGGGTCTGCACCCCCTGACCCCTTCATTGCCCCCAGGGAGAGGGGTCTGCACCCCCTGACCCCCCATTGCCCCCAGGCCAGGGTCTGCACCCCCCTGACCCCCCCATTGCCCCCAGGGAGAGGGGTCTGCACCCCCTGACCCCCCATTGCCCCCAGGGCAGGGTCTGGGGGGTCCCAATCCTCTGTCCTCTCTTTCAGGTGCTGTTTTCACCTCACCCCCTGTTCCTGGGGGCTTCCCCAGCCCCTTCCAGGCCGATGGTAAGAGCCGGGGGGGGGTTAAATATTGTTGAATTATATATATATGTAAACCGTCCAGCCCCTCACTGATAACTCCCCATTTCCCCCCTCAGGGTTGCCTTTCTCTGGGTTCAGCGTTGCCAAAGCTTCCACCAACCCCTTCGTGGTGAGCACCGGGGCTGAGGGGGCCTCGGGACCCCCTTTCCCTGCCGCTGACCCCCCTGTGCCCCCCAGACCGTCCCGGCCCCGGCGGCGCCGTTCGGGATCAGGCACCGGGCCACCAACCCCTTCCTATGACCGCAGCTGCTTCGGGGGATCCCGGCCGCGCACCGCCCCTCCGCCGGGACCAGGTTTTATTTTTTGTTCCGAGAGATTTATCGCGATATCTAATATATATTCGATAGAAACGGCTCCGATCCGTCCCGTCCGTCCCTCGCGCTGCCCTCAGGGCTGTGCCCTCGGTAAAGATGGCGGCCTCCCCTCAGGGCTGTGCCCTCGGTAAAGATGGCGGCCACGGGCGAGGCCTCCCCTCAGGGCTTTGCCCTTATTAAAGATGGCGCCCCCGCAGCGCCCTGCTCGCCCTCAGCCAAGATGGCAGCCGGGGCCTCACCGCTGAGGGCGGGGCCATGGCGGCCTGCCCTTAACAAAGATGGCACCGAGGGCACCGGGGAGGGGATTTAACGAATTACCGGGGGCACCGGAGGGGGGGAGGGGAATTAACGGGGGCACCGGGGGAGAACGGACGCCCCCAGCCTTCCCCGCGGGGTCCGGGCCCGGCTCGGCTCCTCCAGCACCTGCTGGGGAAGGGCGGAATTAGCGGCGGAGCTTTGGGGACAGGATGGGACGCAGGGCGGCACAGCACAGCTGGGGTGGGGGGGCGTCCTCTTTTGGGCACAGAAAGGGCGAAAACGGACAAAAAGCTGAGCGAGGGCAGCAGGAGAGGGGCAGGACTGAACCCCCCCCGCCCCGGGGTTTGGTCCCAGCCGGTGATGGGTGTCACAAAGGGACAGGGATGTACCAAGTCTGATTTTGAGGGGGATATCCACATTCAGAAACACATCTATTATTATAATAATTAGAGTGACAGCCCTATTATAGTTAAATATAATTATTTTAATAATAATTAATTACAATAAATTTTGGTCATCCGTATTTTAGTGTTCTTCCACCATAATTAAGTTACAATTAACTGTAATAATTAACTTATTACGCTCACAGTCCTGTATAACTCATTATAATAGCGACAACTCATTATAATAATAAAATTCATAATAATAACCCATAATTAATTATAATATGAATAA
>NW_026108351.1:0-11109 GCF_022539315.1 Serinus canaria | reverse complement strand
CCTGGGTTTTGTCCACATTTTATGATTTCATCATGCCCCAAAATGCTGGGGCTGCCCCTGGATCCCTGGCAGTGCCCAAGGCCAGGCTGGACACTGGGGCTGGAGCAGCCTGGCACAGTGGGAGGTGTCCCTGCCATGGCAGGGGTGGCACTGGGTGGGCTCTGAGGTCCCTCCCAACCCAAATCCTTGTGGCACTCTGGGATTCCAATGAAGTCTGAGCCTGCAGATGAGCAGAGGGTGGTGCTGGAAAGGTCCCACCTTGCCCTGGCCTCTCCTTCCCCCTGGAATGCTCATGGCATCCATGGCACTGCAGCTGGGCCTGAGGGATCCTCTGGGAACCAAAGTGGGAATGAATCTGTCTGCAGCTGAGTGAGAGAAATGGGGAATTGTGGATGGGTTGGGATGGAAGGGACCCCAGAGCCCACCCAGTGCCAGCCCTGCCATGGCAGGGACACCTCCCACTGTGCCAGGCTGCTCCAGCCCCAGTGCCCAGCCTGGCCTTGGGCACTGCCAGGGATCCAGGGGCAGCCCCAGCTGCTCTGGGAATTCCATCCCAGCCCCTTTTTACCCTCACAGGAAAGGATTTTGCAGGACTCCACTTGAGTGAAGTTCTGGGAGGATCTTGCTCTCTTTTTTAAACTGGTTTAACTCTGAGCTCTGGTGGTGTTTGACTTGGTTCAGCTTCCTGAGAAAGATCCAGAACTCTGCAGCCTCCCAGGCACTGAAACAGGGCCTGGGTTTAATGGATTTATTTATTTCTGTAAGGACCTGATGTGATTTCACCCAGGCTCAGCAAGGTAAACCTGCCAAGTGTTTTAAACTCAGAGCTGGGCTGGAGCCTAAGCACAGAGTCCTGGGATGGGTGAGGCTGGAAGGGCCCACAGTGCTCACCTGGGTCACCCCAGAGCCCAGGGATTGTGGGATTATATCCTGGAATGTGCCAGGGAGGAGACTCCAGCCCCTCTCTGGGCTCTGCTCCAGCTGGGTCCCTGCCCAGGGCAGAAGCTGTGCCTCCTGTGCAGGGGAATTGCTGGGCTCAGCCCCTGCCCGTGGCTCTGGGGCCATGGCTGGGCCTGGAGCAGAGCCTGGGCTGCTCTGACCTCTGCACACAGGGACAGGCATAGGGACAGGCATAGGGACAGGCATAGGGACAGGCATAGGGACAGGCACAGGGACAGCAGGGTCTGGAGCTGGCAGGGTTCCCATGGTTGCTGTGAGCAGGAGCAGAGCCCACCAGTGAGGATGCAGAAGCTGCTTCAAGCGCTCGCTCTGAGCTGAGCACAGGCAGAGCCCAGCCCAGCCCAGCCTAGCCCAGCCCAGCCCAGCCCAACCAAACCCAGCCCAGCCCAGCCCAGCCCAACCCAGCCCAGCCCAGCCCAACCCAGCCCAGCCCATCCCAACCCAGCCCAGCCCAACCAAACCCAACCCAACCCAACCAAACCCAACCCAGCCCAGCCCAGCCCAACCCAGCCCAGCCCAGCCCAGCCCAACCAAACCCAACCCAACCCAACCAAACCCAGCCCAGCCCAGCCCAACCCAGCCTGGAGCCGATGTCTCGGAGCACTTTGGGCTGTTCCCTTCTCCAGCTCCAGCCCAGCCCCTCTGATCTCCACCTCTCCCTTGCCCCCAGTCATTTCCCTCATTCCCTCCAGGAGTGGTTTTCCAGACACGCCCCTGCCTCTGGGGCAGCCCAGATCCCCTCCCAGAGCTCCTCATGGAGCCATCCTCTCTTTCCCATCCTCCCCCTCTCTTTCCCATCCTCCCCCTTTCTTTCCCATCCTTCCCCTTTCTTTCCCATCCTCTCTCTCTCCCATCCTCTCCTTCCTCAGGCCCTGCCCTGCTGGGGGTGTCCCAGGGCTGTTTCTGCTCCCAGTTCTCCCTGAGCTCTGAGTGCAGCTCCCCTCCCTCCCTGGGCACAGCTGGACCTTGGGGATGGCTTTGTCCCAGCTGATGATCCCATCCTGGTTCCACAAGTTCCATTTCTGCTCTCCTTGGCTGGGAAGGACGAGCAGTGAGTGCCAGCTGCTCCCTGGCTGCAGGGAGGGCCTGGAGGGGCTCCTGGGGCGTTCCAGGAGTGGGAGCAGGGCTGGGAACCTGCCGCGCTGCTGCGTCGAGTGCACTTTACTCCCCTGGGAGCGGGGAGGAGGCGGCTCTGGCTAGCTGGGAGCACAGCAGCAGCCAGCAGCGAGGGGCACTACCCTGGTGTGCCGGGGGCGTCTGGGCAGCGCCTTCAGCAGGCTAAAAGCAGCCTCGTAGGGAGCGGCGAAAGAACGGAGAAGCCAGAGAGAAAAGAGGGTCTTAACCCAAATGGTGCAATCCAGAGATTTATTGTCTCCAGGGGATCCAGGCGGGAAAAGGCAGAGAACAAAGAGCAACAGCAATATATAAAGGGGGTGGATCATAGGTACAAGAACCAATGGGGGAAACTGAGGAGGGGAATCGGACATAACTGACACGGGCGAGAACCAATGATACAAGAGCTAGGGAGGGGCTCAGAGCACCTGCCCAATCACCTTGTGAGGAAGGGAGAAGTTTCTGGAGAAATGGGCAGGGCCCCGGGAGATGGACAGGGCTCGGGAGGAGGGGAAAAGCAACAAGAGGGATGGTAACCATGGAAACGGGGGTGGAGACAAGGGCTTGGCAGTATGGCCAGACTGGGAAGGAACCATTTCAGGGAGAGGGGGAAACCAGGACTGAACCATCAAAGTAGGTTTAGGATTACAACTGGGGGGAACATTACAAAATGGGGAGAACAATACAAACAGGGAAGATAACACAACTGGAAATTGGATGCGCACCACAACAGGAACCCTTACCTGCAGGGAGAACCTTGCTCAGGCTCCTCTCTGCCCTGCCAGGCGAGGAGCAGGGTGGGGATGGCAGCTCAGCAGCCAGGAAAAGTCACCTCAGAGGGGATCCCAGACCGGTGGGGCTGGAAGGGATTTGAAGGATCCCCCAGTGCCATGGGCAGGGACACCTTCCACTGTCCCAGGCTGCTCCAGGTCCCACCCAGCCTGGCCTTGGAAATGAGAACGTGCCCAGGTGCCTTTGTTTTCAAGGTAAGGCTGTGGGAGACTTTTGGGATTTGCCCTCCTTGGCCCCCCCCTCAGCTGGGACCTTGCCAAGGTCCCTTTGCAGAGGGCACAGACCCCTCTGGGGCTGGACTGGTGCATCCCAGCCTGGCATTGGCACAATCCCATGGATGGTTACCTGGGAACAGCTCCCTGGGCTGTGGCCTCGCTGGTGCTCAGCAGCTGGGAGTCCTGGGAAGGAAGGGCTGGATTCCTTCTGGAAAATTCTGCTTCTTCTGGCACCTTCCTGCTCAGCCTTTGCAGCCTCATACCCAGAATGTGGCAGGCGGATAAAGCTGCAATCCCAAATTCTAACATCAAACCAAAATTGCCTAATATTCCCCACAGGAGAGATGTGGAGCTCTTGGAACAAATCCAGAGGAGTCCCAGAGATGCCCCAGGGCTGGAGCCCCTCTGGAGCCAGGCTGGCAGAGCTGGGGGTGCTCACCTGGAGAGGAGAATCCAGGGAGAGCTCAGAGCCCCTGGCAGGGCCTGAAGGGGCTCCAGGAGAGCTGCAGAGGGACTGGGGACAAGGATGGAGGGACAGGAGCCAGGGAATGGCTCCCAGTGCCAGAGGGCAGGGCTGGGTGGGATCTTGGCAATGAGGAATTGTTCCCTGGCAGGGTGGGCAGGGCTGGGATGGAATTCCATCCCTGGATCCCTGGCAGTGCCCAAGGCCAGGCTGGACACTGGGGCTGGAGCAGCCTGGCACAGTGGGAGGTGTCCCTGCCATGGATCTGGATGAGCTTTCAGGTCCCTCCCAACCCAAACCATTCCATGATTCCATAAGTTTAGGCCTGCCTCCAAGAGCAGCCTGACCAAAGCCCTGGTTGTGCTCACGGACATGGATGGGAGCCCCTGTGGGCTGGGGTTCATGTCTGGAAGGCACCAGAAAGACATTCTATGGAATTCTGGGGTTTACCTGGCTTTAATTCCATAAAAAAACCTCCTTTGGCTGGGAACAAAAATGTCCTGGCAATTCCTGGTCCTGGTGAGTGTGCCTGGGGTGGGATTTCCCAAGGAGACAATTCCCTGGGTGCAGGGTGAAGGGTTTGGGGTTTTGGGAGCTCTGAGGCAGAGGGGAGCTCTGCTCCTGGGGATTGTCTGGGGCTCCTGGGGATTGTTTGGGGCTCCCAGCAGTCCAGGGTGGGGACTTTGGCTCCTGCTCTCCCTGCTTGGCCCTCTGAAGGTGCCAGTGTGTGTTTGGTCCAGTTCCTGGGAATGCTGAGACAATCCATCCCAGTTTTCTCCAGCTGGGCTCTAACTGAGCCTGGGCAGGCAGAGGTGGAGCAGACAAGGGGTGATTGTTTGCTCCTGACCCAGCTGGGTGCTCCAAAGGGAATTGCTGCTGCTCCAGGTGCTGCCAGCTCCTCCTGTGATCCCAGGCACTCCAGATCTTCCATCTTGGCTGGGTTTTCCCTGTTGTTCAGCTGGAAAGCTGCAACAAGCTCAGGTTTCCCTTCCAGCTGAGCCTTTACTGAGGCAAAACTGAATTATTGTGTTCATTGCTCCTTTATGGGCTGATAAAGAGCTGTCACAGTGCACGGATCAGGCCTTGCTCTGCTGGATTTTTCCCTTTTTTTTATTTCCTGAGGAATCCCAAGCCTCCCATCCCCTCTTGGTTGGTTATTTTTCTCCCTAAATGAATGAGGTATCACTTGAGGTTGAAACCTAAACTGCTGCTCCCCTCCCTTGCCCCCGAGGAGAGGCTGGATTCAGCTCATCCTCTCGCCTCCAAACCTCAGTGCCTTGGATATTCAAAGGCATTCCAGCCTGGACCACACCAGGAGCTCTGTGCTGGGCATCTCAGCTCCAGAGCTGGCCACTTCTCCCCCCAGTTCCTCCTGTCATGTGGGCTCTGCGGTGCTGGAGGGCAATGTTTGACCTAAAAAAATGAAGGAATTATTTTCAGATGTCCCCCAAGAGTGGCACTTCCAGCCCTGGAGAAGTGGTGGCATCTCAGAACAATTGATTGGAAGAAGGGGTGGCAGCTTTCCCAGAAACTGCACGGCCTGGCACGGAGCTGGGGGAGGTTTCCTTGCTGAGGAGGAGACTCCATGAGGGAACTGCCAGGGGACAGTGGGAAGTGGAGCTTGGATGGTTTCCACCCCCCTGATCCCAGGAAATGAGAATCCCGGGGAATTTCTGGCTCAGGTAGGGAGGAGGGATCAATGGAGGAGGACTGGGAACTTCCTGAGCTTCCATCACTCGGGCTGAAGTCCTGTCCTGAGCTCTCCTCACCCTGTGCTCCACCAGCCAGGGCTTCTCCTTACCCAGGTGCCTTGCAGTTCCATTTCAGGGTGGGAGAAGACAGCTGGAACTTGCTCTCCTTGGCTGCCCAGCAGCTCAGGAATCTCCAGGTTCCCTTTCCAGAGTGACTTGGAGGTGGATTTGAATATTCCAGCCTGCACAATTTGACAGCTGATTATCTGGGAACAGTAGTAGTTATTTGTAGCATTAGTATTGGTATTTTCATCCTCTTTATTGTCTTTATCTTTGTTATTATTATTGTCATTGTTATTATTTTGGGTTATTGGGTTGAGTTTGAGTTATTGAGTTGCTAAGAAGGAGGAGAAGGAGAAGGAGAAGGAGGGGAAGAAGAAGAAGGTGAAGAAAAAAGAGAAGAAGAAGGAGAAAAAGGAAGAAGGAGAAAAAGGAAGAAGGAGAAGAAGAAGGAGAAGAAGAAAGGAGAAGGAGAAGGTGAAGAAAAAAGAGAGAAAGGAGAAGAAGGAGCAGTTGATGTTGTTGTTGTCGTTGTTTTTACCTCACTGATGCTCAGCAACTGGGAGCCTGCAGGCAGTTCCTGATGAGAACTGGAAGGGACTGGGAGCTGAGGTTTCAGCTCAGGAGTTTGGGCTTTTCCCTGTGGCCTGGGCCAAACTCCCCAGGAATGTGAGACAGGAAAAGTGCTCTGGGCAGGGATGGAGATCTGGAGCTCCTGGGGTTCACATTGGGGTTGTGCTGCCTCACCGTGGGAATGTGCTGGATCCCAAAGTCCTCTCTGGGTTCCTGGTGGCAGGGGAATGATGCAGGTAAGGCTGGGAATGGTGGAGAACTGTGCAGAGCCACAAGGGCCCCCTGAGCCTCCTCTGCTCCAGGCTCAGCCCCTGCCCAGCTCCCTCAGGAATTCTCCAGCCCCTTCCCAGCTCCCTCAGGAATTCTCCAGCCCCTGCCCAGCTCCCTCAGGAATTCTCCAGCCCCTTCCCAGCTCCCTTCCCTGCCCTGGACACGCTCCAGCCCCTCCAGGGCTCTCCTGCAGGAGCAGAACTGGGCACAGCCACAGTGGGAATTGCTGCCAGTGGATCTGCTGGGCAGGAGGCTGCTCCAGGCTGGGACAATGCAGGTGTGGAATCTCACTGTAGGATTTGCTCTGCCAAACATTGAAGTTCCCTCACTGGGACAATGAGGAAAAGAGAAGCTTCATTTCCAGGGAAGTGCAGCATTCCCCACCTTCTGTGGGTTCTTGTCTCTGGTCTGTCTCTTCCCTTGTCTGTCCCAAAACCCCACGCTGGGAGGGGAAGTGGGGCTGTCCGTGCCTGGAATGGGGAGGAGGGAAGGAGCCTGGTGCTGCTGAGGAAGGTGTGGAAATGTCCCTGTGATGGGACAGAAACCCTGCCTGAGGTGGCAGTGGAGCCACCAGGGCTGTCCCTCCCTGGCCCTGGCTGCTGGATGGCACCAGGTCAGGAAATCCAGGACTGGAGAGAGGGTGTCCAGGCTGGAAGTGCTGGGAGCTTGCAGGGGTTGGGAAGGGCCTTTCTGGGAGTTTGGCTCTGCACCCACGTTTGGGAACCCCCAAACCTCCACCCTGGGCATGCTGTTGGTGTTTATCTGGAGCAGAGCTGGGCTGGGGAGGGGCTGATGATCCTGGATGTGTCCTGGAGCTGAGGGAGGACACATCTCCAGGGGTCCAGACACAGAGGGTGTTGCTGGAATTGTTCTGAGCTGAATGGGGGCAAATGGCCAAGAGCTGGGTCCTGCCCTTGGGTCACCACAACCCCGTGGAGCTCCAGGCTGGGCAGAGGGGCTGGAGAGCTGGAGAAGGCCCTGGGGGTGCTGCTGGCAGGGGCTGGACACGAGCCCAGGGGTGCCCAGGGGGGCAGGAGGGCCCTGGCAGCTGGGCTGGGTGAGGAATTGTGTGTCCAGCAGGAGCAGGGCAGGGATTGTCCCTCTGTGCTGGGGTTCCTCAGGGCTGGGTCCAGTTCTGCTCCTGCAGGAGAGCCCTGGAGGGGCTGGAGCGTGTCCAGGGCAGGGAAGGGAGCTGGGAAGGAGCTGGAGAATTCCTGAGGGAGCTGGGAAGGGGCTGGAGAATTCCTGAGGGAGCTGGGAAGGGGCTGGAGAATTCCTGAGGGAGCTGGGGAGGGGCTGAGCCTGGAGCAGAGGAGGCTCAGGGGGCCCTTGTGGCTCTGCACAAGTCCCTGCCAGGAGGGGACAGCCGGGGGGGTCGGGCTCTGCTCCCAGGGCACAGGGACAGGAGCAGAGGGAACGGCCTCAGGCTGGGCCAGGGCAGGCTCAGCTTGGCCAGCAGCAGGAATTTGCCCATGGAAAGGGGGCTCAGGCCTTGGCAGGGGCTGCCCAGGGAGCTCTGCAGTGCCCATCCCTGCAGGTGTCCCCTGGAGGTGGCACTGAGTGCTCTGGGCTGGGCACAAGGTGGCCATGGGGCACAGCTGGCACTGCCTGGGCTGGGAGGGCTTTGCCAGCCCCAGGGATTTGGGGGTTCTGTGGAATTTCACATTTTTACCCTCTCTTCTCAGTGTGGGCAGAGAAGGGCCCTGGCCCTGCCTGGCAGCAGAGCTGGCTCAGCCTGGTCCCCCTGTCCCTGTCTGTTCTCAGCTCTTATCAATTCTCCTGCTGATAACAGCTCCTACACCAGCCTGGGCTCTCTGCCCTTTGGGTTGCACCAGGAATTTTCCAGTAAAGAATTTTTCACACTCCATGAGAGCCCCAGAGGGCACAAGGTTCCTCAGCCAGACCATCCCACAAGATTCAGCATTTCCATCCCCCCTCCTCGGCTGCTTCTGGGATTCACATCCTTGAACCCCACAAACATTTTACCTCCAGTCCATGCTTGGGCTGGAACTTCTCCAGAGGCTGAATCCTGCCCTGGGCTGACTCTGCCAGGCTCAGGGGAATTTTAAACCAGGTTATTGCAGATGTGCCTTTGGACTGCACCAATTTCTGGATTTCTGGAGCTGCCTCATCTCTTGGAAGGCCCCAACAGGACTGGAAAAAATGTGTGTGTGTTTCCCTCTTCCTTATCTCCAGGAATGTCCAGGAAATTGTCCTGGTGTTTACAAAAGTTGGTTTTGCTCTTTGCCCCAGTGAGTTTCTGTGGCAGAAAATTCCCCAGGCTGGTTCTGGACCCCATTGGGAAGGATTTCCTTTCACTGGTCCCAAATGGATGGTGCTGGAATTTCCTCCAGGGCATGCCTGGGGATCTGCAGGGGCATCATATACAAGGTATTATATATATATTAAAAAAATTTAAATATATATTCATATTCATATTCGATTTATATTTATATTAAATTATATATTATTGATATATATCTAATATATATTGGATATATAATACAAAATATAACATATTTTATATGTATAACATTATGTATCTATATAGGATATGTATTATGTATATATATCTCAGGGTATATATAATATATATATGTAATGTAATGTAATGTAATGTAATATAATGTAATATAAGGTCATATAATGTAATATAATATTAATATAATATACTATATATAGTATAGTATAGTATACTATAGTATACTATAATATAATATAGTTAATATATATATATAGTACAGTATAATATAATATAATATAATGTTATACGCTATATATTATATAGTTATAATATAATATAAATGTAATAGATATATAATATATAATATATTTATACTGATTATATACACATTATATAATAATGTAATACTATATCTATATGTCTGTGCATTGATATTATTATTTAGATATGATATTAATATTTATCTTATATTCTATTATATTCATATTATCGTCTATTCTCTTATATCTATTATATGTATATTATTTATTCTATGATATTATTATATCTATTATATTATATTATTATATATTTATATTTATTATTTGTGGTATTACTGTGGGTATACCATCTGAGCAGCAGCAAAGCACAAATCTGGTGAGGAGCGAGGGATTTTCTCCAACAGAATGGAGTTTTTCAATCTTGCTGTAATCCTGCTCTTAAATCTCATCAGCCAGGATGACTTTTTAATATCATTTGTGACCAGAAAATTGAAATCTGGAAAATAGCAGTTTTTTTCCAGGGGAGGGGAAGGAGTTTGAGGGCAGCCATTCGTCTGCAAGGTGACTCGTGGCTGTCTCATCCCACCCTGTGTGCTCAGTCACGCTGCAGCTGGGAAACCAAACACCAGCGTGGGGGGCACTGACTGAACCCCTCCTCAGCTTTAACCTGGGAGCTCGAGCCATGCCTGGCCACTCTGGGACAGTGTGACACCAGGGCCACTTCATGGGCTGCACTGCCACTGCAAAGCTCACTCTGTGCTGCATTTGGGCTGCACTGCCACTGCAAAGCTCACTCTGTGCTGCATTTGGGCTGCACTGCCACTGCAAAGCTCACTCTGTGCTGCATTTGGGCTGCACTTCCAGTGCAAAGCTCACTCTGTGCTGCATTTGTGCTGCACTTCCACTGCAAATCTCACTGTGTGCTGCATTTGGGCTGCACTTCCACTGCAAAGCTCACTCTGTGCTGCATTTGGGCTGCACTTCCACTGCAAATCTCACTGTGTGCTGCATTTGGGCTGCACTTCCACTGCAAATCTCACTGTGTGTGCATTTGGGCTGCACTTCCACTGCAAATCTCACTCTGTGCTGCATTTGTGCTGCACTGCCACTGCAAATCTCACTGTGTGTGCATTTGGGCTGCACTTCCAGTGCAAATCTCACTCTGTGCTGCATTTGGGCTGCACTTCCAGTGCAAATCTCACTCTGTGCTGCATTTGGGCTGCACTTCCACTGCAAATCTCACTGTGTGTGCATTTGGGCTGCACTTCCACTGCAAATCTCACTCTGTGCTGCATTTGTGCTGCACTGCCACTGCAAATCTCACTGTGTGTGCATTTGGGCTGCACTTCCAGTGCAAAGCTCACTCTGTGCTGCATTTGGGCTGCACTTCCAGTGCAAATCTCACTCTGTGCTGCATTTGGGCTGCACTTCCAGTGCAAATCTCACTGTGTGCTGCATTTAGCCACCAAGTTTGGTGCAGGTCAGGCCCCTCCAGGGTCACTCGGGTGGCTCAGGGATTTGTTCTCTTCCCTCTGTGCCCCTGAACTGTTGCCTCAGATGGGAAGGAGCTGTGCTGGCATCCAGGTGAGCTGTGCACAGATCCCCTGCTGGCCTGAGCAAATCCCAGGGGAATTTCAGGGCTGGGGAAATGTGAGAATGGAGAATCCCAGAATGGAGCCATGGAGGGTTTGGGCTGGAAGGGTCTGGAAAGGGCATCCAATCCCATCTGCCTGGGGATGTCACTCACTATCCCAGGTTCCCTTGGGCATTGCCAGGGATCCAGGGATGGAATTCCATCCCAGCTCCTGCCCACCCTGCCAGGGAACAATTCCTCATTGCCAAGATCCCAGCCAGCCCTGCCCTCTGGCACTGGGAGCCATTCCCTGGCTGCTGTCCCTGCATCCCCTGGGAATTGTCTCTCTCCAGCTTTCCTGGGGCTCCTCCAGGCCCTGCAAGGCCACCCTGAGCTCAGCCCAAAGCTTCTCCTGTGCAGGTGAGCAATGCCAGCTGTGCCAGCCTTTCCTCCCAGCAGAGCTGCTCCAGCCCTCTGCCCATCCTGGAGCCTCCTCTGGGCTCTCTGCAGCAGCTCCAGCTCCTCCAGGGCTGGGCCAGGGCTGGGGCAGCTCTGCAGGTGGGAAATCACCTGTGGGGCACAGAGACACAATCCCAATCCCTTTCCTGATCCCAGCTGGGGGCTCAGCCCAGGGCACAGTGGGCTCTGGGCTGGGGCAGGTCCAGCCCTCCCAGG
>NW_026108350.1:0-11120 GCF_022539315.1 Serinus canaria | reverse complement strand
CTGTTTGCCCAGCACTGGCTGGGGCAGGATCTGTTGGCAGCTTGGAGAAAGGACAGCTCAGACTGAGCCTGATGGGTCCAGCAAAGGTGATGCTGGTGCAGAGTGGGCAGAGTGGTTGAAAGAACAGTAGGGATGTCTTGTGTAACTACTGATCACTAAAAAGAACAGTTTAGATGTCTCAAGCTCTTGTTAGAATTATTAAGTAATAAATTAAATTAACCTTTATTATTTATCCCCCTCTCCCTGCAATTATGCAGTAGTAGGAAACTGAATGCTAAATCTTAGGAAATCTCCAAATTTTTATCAAACTGCTTGTCTTGGGAATATTCTACGACTAAGCAGAAGCCCTCAGCATGTCAGAGCTTCATAAGCATTTCACCTGTCCTTAACCATAAATACTCAGAATTGTACTCACCGAGTCTGTAGGCATTGGGATGTTCCAGCTTTAGGAGATCACTCCAGGAGCTGCAGCTGCATTGTCCTGCAGCCAGAGGTTCCTGTGCCAAGGGCTGGCAGTGATTGTGCCCCAGGCACTTCTTAGCACCTTCCCAGCCCTGACTGATTGAAGCTCTCTGTGCCTCTGTGCTCTGCCCAGGGTGGCTGCAGGGAGTGCCCCAGCCCTGCTGGGCTGGCAGAAGAGCTGCTCATCAAGAGAAATGTGCTTTTGAAGCTCTTCTTGACTCTTTAGAACAGCCCAGCCCAGCTCAGCAGCACAGACACAGCACAAGGACTTTAATGACCCTCTGGGGCTTTGTGCTCAGGCCCTGAACATCAGTCCCTGAGAGGGAGCTGAAGAAACCTCTCCAGAACTCCAACTCAGAATCCAACTCCAAAGTTTCTTGGACTTTTAATGGGTCCCACTGAGGGACACCACTGAGAAAGTGTCCCCAGGCCCCAGGCAGAGCAGAGAACTGGAGGCAGTGATGACAGGTGGGGACAAAGAGAAGCCAAGTCTTGGTGCCCTGGGGCACAGCAGGGTCTGTGCCACCAAGGGCTGGGAGGAGACACCTTGTCCTGAGGCACTGGGGCCTCCTGGCACAGCCCCAGCCAGGCTGGGCACTGTCAGCCCCTTGTCCTGCCCTCAGCATCCCCCCCTAGCCCACATCCCAGTGGCCTCAAGGATCTGCTGGAAGGAGTCCCTGGGGAGCCTTGCTCAGCAATGGCCCTGGGGGCTCCTCAATGCTCCCAGGGTTTTTCAAAGGACTTTGGGTTTTGCTTTTGCCTTGGAGTCTCTGAGAGGTTTGTGCAATCATGGCCTCCAATTATCTGCTGTAATTAGTCCCTGGAGAGGCTCTGTCAGTAACAACACTCAGTGGGGCTCATTAATGCTTCAAGGTACTTCAGTTATTTTAAGGTACTTTTTGTTTCCCTTTTTGATACAGACTCAGTGAGAGATTTGTGCAATCATGGCCCCAATTATCTGCTTTAACGAGTCCCTTGAGAGCTTTGTACTGACACTCAGTGGGGCTCATTAATGCTTTGAGATACTCAAAGTTTTTAAGGTACTTTGGATTTTGCTTTCTACACTGAATCTCTGAGAAGTTTTTGTGCCATCCTGGCCTCCAGTTCTCTCTTCCCAGTAGTCCATGAGGAGCCTGTTTTGGGGATGGACCTCAATGGGGCCCATTCATGCCTTGAGACACTTTGGGATTTTCTTCTTATTGCTGGCCAGATGCTAAGTAAAAATCACGAACGGGACGGGACTGCTGTGGAACGTGCCTTGAGCTGTTTTATTTTTCAGCATCAGTCTCATTACATGGCTATGACAATGGGAAGAGGCCAGCAGCTCACATCCCAGGCAGCAAAGAACTTTATGTTACAACTTACTTTATAACTTTTTTGACCAATCACACAAAGCAAAAGCATATTGTCAGTAGTTCCATCCAACCACTATAAGAACACGTACCTTTGGTTAAAACAATGCTTGCTTATTTCGAATACAATGCCTGCTTGGAAGCCTTAAAACACAATGCACAGAGCTCCATTATTAAACTTCAAATATCCTAATATCTTGCTAGATAAACTTTTCTGCAGCTTTGGAAGTTATCCTAGGACCATTGTTCTATTTGTCCTTGCTTCTTAACTTTCTAAATACTTTTTCTGCAGCCCTATCTCATGATTACTGCTTAGTTCTAATCACAGTTCTGCTGTCTCTGAGGCCTGCCTTTTGCAGCTTTCCCAAAATCATCTAATTTTGTGGATTTCCACACTTCTGACTTTGACTCCTGGAAAGGTTTTGGTAATCTCATTTAAGGCTCTCAGGTTCAAGGGCTCAGCTCCAAATGCACCAGGGGGCTCATTAGGATCAAGCCAAGTCCTGACAAACCATGGCTGTGCCTTGATTTCCCTCTGCTCTCATGCAGTTCATCAGAAATATTTCTGTAGCAGTTTTGGTTCACCAATTTGAGATTTCCTGGAGAATGCAGCAATTATTGTGGTGGATTCTGTGTTGGCTAATTACAAGTGCACTTTGTAGAATATACTTACTCATTTCCTGCTGTGAGATAGGATTAGGAGAAAGGCAATGTAGGTTCAAAACTTCAGAAGGGTATAAAGAAAAATTTATTAATATTAACTAAAAAAAAGAGTCATAAAAATCAGAACAAAACTTTCAGAACACTTCTCCTCTTCCTTACTGACAATGTAAAGAGACTTAACCTAAAATTTTCAGTAAGTTTACCACCTCTACAATAGTCTTTCTTCAGTTCGCTTAGAGGGAGGCATCTCTCTTTAAAGATATGGGGACTTCCCCAATAGAAAACAGTTCTCTTGTGGCTCTCAATTTCCACGAACGGCAGCCACACAGAAAATCTGCAATTGTTAAGTCACTCCCATTTTTTTACAGCTTTTCCTGCGGCAGTTTTTTTGGGCCATGTCAGCTTATGGAGTATTAGTTGAAAGATGAACTGTTCATGATCAAAGGTTCTCTTCATCTATTTCTGAAATCATCTTCATCTCTGAGAACAGAGATCATCTTCTCTCCCTGAGGAACAGGGTCTCATCACTCTGCTCTCTTTCTCTGTTAAAACTTCTCATGCGATCACAGCCACTTCAACATTTGCTCATTTTAGCATGGAGGCCTTTGCTGAACAAGTCATCTCCCCATACTTTTCAATGCTTTATAGGGAAAAAGAGTGTCTGATACATCAATTACATCCTTCTCCATGGCTTCAGAAGAGGATTTCAACCCCAAGATCAAAGCACCTCTTCATCCCTCCCATCTGGAACTCAACTTCCTCTCCATGGACCTCGGTGTTTTCACGTTGCCCTGCTATATGCCTGCACTTTGTCCTTTTCTCTCACTCGAGGGAGGATGGAAGCACTGACAGAGTTCATATCTCACCCAGGGCCTGCAGATGGTTCTGTGACCCCGGCCAGGCTCGGTCCTTGCGGCCAGAGCTGTTTTACGATGGAGGTTTCTGCAGCGGCTGCGCTGGGGCTGTGTCAGGATGGGCCGCGCTGGGGCAGGGCCAGGATCTCAGCAGCCAGGCCAGAACACAGCAGCAGCACGGCCGGGGCCGATGGCTTCTCCTCCCCCTGCCCGGGGGTTGTGGGTGAACCCCAGTGGTGGCAGAACCTTGGCCGAGCTGGCCCGGCCCGGGGCTGCTCCTGGGGCCCGGCGGATCCTGGCTCGGCTCGGGCTGGCGGCGGGGCAGGGCTCAGCAGTGCCCAGATGTTGGAACTGCAGCCATGGCCCGGCCCGGCCTCGGCCCCGCGGCCTCCCCTGCCCTGCCCTGCAGCCGATGGGGCCTGGCGGGGTCCCTGGGAAGGGGCCCGGCCCCACGGCAGGAGCCGCCTGGGCTGCCCTGGCTGAGACGGGGGCTGGGTCAGCCTTGGTACCTCTGTGCCAGCCAGAAGGGAAAGAGACCCTCCCAGGCTTTTTCATCTTTAACGTGTGTCTTCACAGGGCCGTTTGCAGTTTCCTTAGTGGTTTAACAGATTGTCAGTTCTCAAAGCTAATTACTGATTGGGTTTTTTCTATTGGAGGAAACTGCTTCTATTAGAACATCACTTCCGTGAAGCAAAACCACCAAGAAGGACAGAGCACAGAGTTCCATTGTCCATATATAGTGGTCACATGCCCCGATGTTATGAGTAAAAATGGGTTACCCATTTTTTTAAAAAAGGTTGTAGAAATACAAGTTTAACCAGTAGTGGCAGAGGAGAGTTCTTTGTTAGCTTCATGTTGTAATGACTTATTAAGAGTAGGTCGTTAACTCTCTATTGTTGACAATTCCCCTTTTTGTGTCAGTACCACCCAGCCTGGGCCAGGTGGATGGCTCTTCTCGGCCAGTGAAAGGAGGGGACAATGGGGGACATGCAAAATAACCTCAGAGCCAGCATGCCACAGGAAGGACCCCCATCACACTTACCGAAAAAACCCCCAAAAGCGACAAGCCAATACAGAATTAGGAGATCAAAGTGATGTCTAGACATGAGGATAAAGGTCCAGAGCCTGCAGAGACACTGAGAACTTTTGTTGCCCCTCACCCCAGACTAAAAAGACCTTGGCTAGAGCCAGTACCCTAGACAGAAAACCCAAAAAGCAGAATTAGGGGAATATCCCCACTGCTTTTGTGGGGACACGACCCCAAGCTCTGTCCCCTAGTCGACAAAGCTGCATTTTCCTCCCGCTCCAAGCCACTCCTGGGAGAGACAAAGGTGTGACCACAGACCCATCTTACCTCCCAAACTCAGCTAATCGCATTTAATAAAGGCAGTGAAAAAGAGAAGGATCTCCTGCCCTATTTATTTCAGTGCTGGTCTCTCCCTGACGGATGCTGTGGATGAACTCACAAATGAGCTGTAGGAGAAGGGCAAAAAGCCGGGGATGCTGCATGGACTGCTCCACACACGGTGCTCGGCTGAGCAGGGACAGCAGGCCCAGCCCAGCTGGGGATGGCTGCAGGTACCTGAGCTGTGCTGCAGAAGCGGCCACGGCTGGATTCCTGCTCTGGGGTGCGCTCCAGGGCTGCATCTGGCAAAGAGCGAGCGCAGACAGAGCTGAGGGGCTGCGGGAGAGGCCGGAGAACACAGCCCAGCCCTGCGCTTCCCAGGCAGGGAGAGCCCCAGGATGCCCCAGGAGGATGGAACATGGCCACTGTGGAGTATCTGCCTGGCCCCTCTTCTGTCCTGTCCGTGGGCATGTCCCCAGGGCATGGGATGGCATGGGATGGGACCAAGTTGGCTGCAGGCTGCAGCTCTGCGGCCCAGCTCTACCACTCACCCTCCTGCGGTGGATGGAACGGCACCACCTCTTCAGTCTCCTGTGCTGGGGCAGCTCCAGAGCCTTCTTCCTCCTCCTCATCCTCCTCCAGCCAGGCCAGCTTGGGCACTCTAGGGGGTCTCTGCTCCATGCCACTGACTGGAGCTACTTGCAGGAGAGATGTCCTGGAAAAGCTCCGGGGCACCAAGTCCCAAGCTCTTCCCTTGAGGGAAGCTGCAGAACAGAAGCCTCAGCAGGCCACGGGTCACTGAGTCCTGTGCTCGGGCCTCGAGCTCAGCCTCAGGAACAAGGTCGCAGAAAAGCTCCGGGTCAGACGGGAGGGAATGAGTGCGCTGTGCGGGGGCTCCTCAGGGCACCGCTCTGTCCCGTTCTGCGCCGTTGTGTGCTCCAAGCTCCCGGGCAAGCTTCTATTTCCCACGTGTCACAAAGGGCCCTTGGACACCGGCTTCCGTTCTATGCCACGGTGACCGTGCTGCAGCGTGCCACCCAGGGCCCTGCACAATCCTTCAATATTTCCTCCTATGGACTCATGCTACAATGTAAGCTTCCTTAGCCAACCAACCATGTTATGACACACAAACCTACGGCACTGCATCCTAAGCTTCTTGTTTACCATTGTAACTATTATTTTTTCTAAATCTTTCCTCCACTTCAACTTTCCTCCACGTGTCTCTACTATAAACTATAAATCCACATTCTTACTTCTAGCACCCAAGTTTGGAAGCCCTTTCCAAGGTCTCTGATCAAATCCTGTGTTTAATTCTAAGCTTTGCTGACAAGACCAAAGGTCTGAGAATTCCCTGCATTTTGGTTTCCAACAACACTGATGCTGTTAGTTCCAGAGCGCCCAGGATCCGTCTTGCAAGTCAGCTCCAGCAGGAGCAAGGCGGCTGTCAGGGGGCTGCTTATGGCCTCTGACACCCAATTGCTCAGGGCTTCCCAGTGCCCCAGCCCCTCAGGGTCTCCCTCAGCCTGGCCAAGCTGCCCGGCAGCAGCGCCGCAGCCCCACAGCAGCTCCAGAGGAGCCCCAGCCAGAGGCACCTCGGAGCCCTGAGCAACGCAGGCAGCAGCACACGGGCAGGAGGGCACAGATGGCGCTTCCTGCCTGGCACTGCTCTCACAGGGATCCCCACAGCTCCAGCCCCTGCCCAGCCGCTCTGTCGGCAGCACAAAGGCTTCAGCAGAACCACCAAAGGCCAAGGGGCTTCTGGACATTTTCCCTGCAGCACTGCATGCCCGGGTAGCTGGCTGAGCACAAGCACCCTTTTCCCACTGCTCTCCTATGCCCTGCGGACCCTGGGCAGCAAAAGAAAGATCTTGGTGTATTATAATGCATTCTATATTTACATTTTAAAGGAAAACAAAAAACAAAAAAAAAGAAAAGGACATTCTTGAAGAAAAAGAAATGCCTCCTGGCTCAGGTGGCCTCAGCAGAAAGAGCTTCTGGGATCAGCTCTCCACAGAGCTCCGGCAGGGCAGGCAGCCGAGCTGTGACAGGCGAGGCTGTGTCTTCCATGCCCTGCGCAGGTGATTTTGAAGCCGCTGGAACATGGAGATCGGAGCCGGGCCTACTGACTTGAGGATGCAGAGTGTCTGAATTGCCAGGTTTCCGATGGTGAGGCTGACATCATTTGTTTGGTCTTCGAGGGCTGCAAGAGAGAGCCACGGTCAGATCCCAGATCTTTGGGGACCCCAGGAGAGCACCCAGCCAAGGCCATGCCAGCTGGCTCTTGCCATGGCCAGGAGGGAGCAGGGACCCAGGGGATCGGCCTGAAGCTGCTGGAGATGAAAGGCACACGTAGCCCTGAAATCTCAGAGTGCTCTGCCCACAGGAGCAGAGCCCTCCACAGCCAGGGCAGGGCTCGCAGCTCTCCCCGTGCCAGCCCCACGCTCAGCCTGCAGCCCTCACTCACCACTGCAGATCAGCTGGAGCTCTTTCTGCTGCCCCCTCAAGCTCTGCCCGGCGATCCCTGTGAACACAGAGCCTGTCACGGCCCCAGTGGCACAACTCCCTGCCTGCGACGCTGCCGGCACTGTGGCCACACGGCCTGCTGGCCCGCCAGGGCTCAGCCCGGCCCTGGCCGCACGCTGCCGCCCAAGGGCACGGCTGCCAGAGGGCGGCAGCAGCGCCGAGCCCAGCCGGGGCTCCAGGGCGCCGGGCCCGGCCGGCACTGCCGGGGCAGCAGGCGGGGCTGGGGCCGAGCTGCGGCAGGCCGGGGAGGGAGCCCGGGCTCGTGGCTTACCCATGAACCTGATGGCCGCCTCTCGCAGGGGCTCCTGTGGGCTCTGCAGGTAGCGCAGGGCCTGGTGCAGGTGCTCGGCCGCTCTGCTCCTATCCTCTGCCAGCTGGAGAGAGCGGCGGGAGGAAAGGAAGGGTTGGCATGGGCTCAGCCCCTCGGCCGAACACTACCTGCTCCCAGCCCCGGCCTCCCCTGCCCGCACAGCCCTGAGGCGCGGCCAGCAGCCGCTGGCGCCGGGCTCCCGATGGGAAGGGGCAGAGGGCCGGCTGCTGCCTGGGGAGCCGCAGTGCCGTCCCGCCCTGCAACCGCGGGTGGGGCTCCACGGGCACCCGGCTCAGGACCACGGGAGCCTGGAGAAGAGCCCGCGCGGCCTCTGGGTGCAGCAGCAGGCAGGGGCACAGCTGCCCGGCCCCCGCACACTGAGCACCGCCCACTGAGCACCACCCTCATGGAACCTTCTCCAGGCTGAGGCTGGGCATTCTCGGTCATCCTTACCAGGCACTTGCTGAACTTCCACAGTTTCTCCTCCTTCACCAGCTTTTTGAGATCCCTCTTCTTCATGAACTTGATTGAACAAAGCAGCGTTTCCCGAGAAGCCTGGAGAGCAGCAGAGATGTGGAGATGGCCCCAGAGCCCGGGGCAAGGGACCAGCGTCCCTGTGCCATGGCCTGGAGGAGGCTGCGGTCCAGCAGGCGCAGGGCAGGAGGCGGCCGAGCACCCTCGCAGGGGGACAGGAGCAGCCCACAAGTCCTCACCTCTGCCACATGCTGATTCTCATCATGGCAGTGGAAGAGCAGTGGAAGCAGGCTCTGGTGCACAGGGCTTTCCAAAGGTTTATCTCTCTCTTCCAAAAACTCCATCATGTCTCGGAAGAGTTTTATAGAGAGCAGCTGTACCTGGCTATTCTCCTACATGAAATAAAAGGAAGAAATACCTCAGCATTGGCTCCTCCAGGCCCTCCTGGGCACAGGCCTGGAAGTGCACAGGGCACACAGTTTCCAGGCAGCACCCAGTGGCTGTGGCTGTGGGCACAGAGCCTTACATGGTCAAAGAGTGGCAGGAGTGCCTCAGCCAGCTGCAGGGCAATGGGGGTTGACATCAGAGTGTGACTGTGCAGGAATAGAAAGCTGAGTGTGATGAGAGTCATCCCAGCTATCTCTGCATCATTGTCCCACAGTAGGTCCATAAGGCTTTCGGTCAAGCTCCACATTCTTTCGCCCTGTGTGGAACACAAGTCTGTGAAACCCCACCCTGCTGCTGCAGGGCCCACAGGCCAAAGGGCTGTCCTGAAGAACTCGGGCAGCTGAAGTGGGAGGCAGGAGAGCTGGGAGCAGCTGCCCCAGTGCCCGAAGCCCAGGCAAGACCAAGTGACTGCGTTGCCAGCGCAGCTTCAGCCGCTGCCCCCTTCTCACCATTGAGGGATCATCAATGAGCTCGAGAAGGGCCCTGAGCGCCAGGCAACGCCTCTCCCTGCACTCGCTCTGCAGGTACCTTGAGGAGACCTTCACAACACTGTCAGCACATTCACTTGAATCCAGGCACTCGAGGACCTGAAAGGCACAGGGCAGTGAGAGGGAGCCCGGCCAGCAGGAGCCCGGAGCCGCACAGGGCTGTGCCCGAGCAGCAGCACAGGGCACAGGCACCGTCCCAGGCGGCTGTGGTGACGAGAGGGCAGGGAGCTGGGAGGCAGCTGAGTGAGGCAGGGCTTGACACCCGGCTTACCTCCACAAGGAATGCCAGGGCGGGCAGATCCCAGTGTGGCTCCTGCGTGCTGAGGAGCCCAAGGAGGTGGAGTGCAATACTGGAACACAAGCGAGGACAAGCATGGCGCATCTCCCTAGGAGGGCGAAAAAAAGACCAGGAGCCTGAGCAAATCTCTCCAAGGACAGGCTCACAGAGCCTGGTGGTCTTTCACCACCATCCTGCAAAGGCACCTGGGCCTTTTAGGAGGTGTCTCCCCCAGGGCTCTCTCCCCTCCCAGCCTTCTCCAGTCAGCTTTACCATCCCTCAGTGACAAGGCTCTGTGTCCCAGGGCCACAGGGATTGTGTGGGACACCCTGGGAACAGAGCACAAATGCCAGGAGCAGTGGGCAGAAGGGGAGTCTCACCTGGCCAGCAGACCCACGGCATAGTGGCGGGTGTCAGCGCAGAGCAGCGTGTCCCAGCAACGCTTGCGTTCCATTGACATCACCACATCCTTGTGCTGCTTTCGGCAGAGCAGGGACTTCAGGGTCTGCACTGCAAACCTGTGTGCAGAGCAAAGCCCAGGTCACACGGGCAGCACTGGCTCTTTCCCAGGCCACGTGCCAGGGACAGGAGGGCTGGGATGGAGCACCTGTTTGGGCTGGTGACAAGGCCGTGCTCTTCCTGGCATTGCTTCCAGAAGGTATTGACCTCCTCTGGCATCTCTTCTGTGCTGAAAAACACTTGGAAGAGCAGATGTACAAAGAGGCGGGGAAAATATGCCATCACTACACGTGAGACACGGGGCTCCTGGAGCATCTTCCACATCACCACAGTTGCCTGCAAAGGACAAAGCCCCCCTGAGACAGTGCTCAGTGCCAAGGTGTCCGTGTGGCAGGGCCCAAGCTTGGCAGGGAGAAGCCCAGAGAGATGCAGGCGGAGCATGGGGCCTTGCAGGCCTGAAGCTGCCACTGGGCCAGGTCTCAGGCCAGCACCTGAGGCAGGGAGATGCAGTGGGGGAAGGATAATGGAGAGCTGCTGGAGAGGCGGCCTTGGGGCCAGCAAAGGCCAGTTGCAGAAACTCACAGCCAGGGCAAAGACACCCGTTTTGTCCCCATTGGAGGTGCACATGCTGCGCTCTGGCCAGCTCCCCAGCACATCCAGGAGGATGAGCAGCACTGGCTTCGCAGTCCTGGACGAGCCCATGATGGTCTTCCACATGGCCATGGCAGCTCTGTGGGGTTAGAGCTCTGTCTCAGGGTGGGTCTCAGACACAGCACCATGGCCTGGGCATCCCTAAGGGCCTGGGCTGACCGCTGGCTCTGCCTCTGCCCACTGCCCTCGCCAGCGGCACCCAGGCAGCCCAGCCCTGTGGGGACAGAGCCCTGAGGGGTGTCAAGGGATCATGGCAGCAAGCTTGGGGGCTGACGTGCCAGGGCTGGGAAAGGCAGCAGCCAGAGGGCCCTAGAACTCTGCTGGTCAGACACCTGGGACTGGCTGTACAGGGTGATGGGCTGGGGAGCCCTGAGCCCTCTGGGCAGGTGGGCCCCATACCTGTCACAGGACGGGGCCAGGTGCAGGAGCGTCACCACTGCGTCACCCGGGTGTTCTTTGGTGACATTCAGCAGGGTCTTGTCCAGCCTGTGCTCAGCAGAAGGATTGGCCAGGAGCCATTGGTGAATGTACCTCACTGTGGCGGGCACCTGGAGAAGGCACAGGGAGGCTTGGAAATCTGCCAGAGGGAGCGATGTCCCCAGCATCCCCAGAGAATTGCTTCCCTTCCCAGCACACTGCGATGGCCTCAAAGGCTCCCAGGGACCAGCAGGCGCGGCTTGGGAAGCCACGTGACTCATGGGGGAATTGAAGCCTGGCCACAGGCTGCTTACTTGTTCTGGCCGGGAAACACCCCTCTCCACAAGCAAATCCAGCAGGGCGGCACTGGTCTCATGACCCAGGAGCTCTGAGTGAGC